>NW_023503371.1:0-300000 GCF_014529535.1 Bradysia coprophila
AAGAAGAGAGATTCTAATGTTTTTATGTGTGTGCAATGTGTATTTATCCGAAAGCGTATTAAAGTTTTTGGCCCGAAAAGCTTTTATTATCAAATTTTAGATTCGAGCCAAAAATAATAGAACTTTTATTGGGTTGTTATTAATAGAAAAAATTTATTTACGTATATGTTAAATTGGTTTTTATGAACTTGAAGCGAAATATGTAAATCTTTAAAGCCCTGGAACACTTATCCGTGAAATTAGATATGTTTTCAAGTGATTTATAAATATCAAATAACTTCTCAAGTCAAGTGGGTAGAGGCTTACCTTTTGTTCCCATTGTCTCGCCCATTGTAGTCCCGGTCCTTGTGTCAAAAAATGGCTCCGTTCGCCAAAAATGTACTGATTAAAATTTGTTCCACAACGTATTATTCCCAATCATGTATGATAACTGAAAATCTCGAAAAATGTAAATCGAGCAGATTGACCGAAGGTACCTGACTATTGTTGGTCTCAGAAAAAAAAAATTAAATAATGAAGTCTCTAATTTTGTTTATACATCAGAACATTATGTAACTTTGCCCCTGTCCTGAAAGGATATTCATCGGTTATCGACCAAATACAACACAATCCGTCACAGGCTTTCGCCCAGCTTACTGAATGAGATTTACCACGACAGAGTAAAGTAAACCAGGCAGGAGCAGACGACTAAAATACATTCAAAGGAGGGACCTAAATCCCGTTATAATCGTTTACGCATTCGTTTCATGCATTTGTATTAGTGAGAGTTTTGCACCAAAATCAAAGGCCTACTTATGAATTTAGGTCCCTCGTCAAAATCGACTGCTCTTGCCTGGATTACTTTACTCTGTCGTGGATTTACAAATGATACTTGCAACAACGCACTTCAGTCATGAGTGATACTCTGAATAGAGTGCTGAAATTCGATGCATTGTAAAAAAATTTGGAAAAACATTTTCATATAAAATAGTACTCTATTTAGCAGCTGTCATTAGAAGCACTTTTGCTTGAAGTGCGTTGCTTAACAATGATATAATTAGGGTTGCCATTTTTGAAAATTCGAAAAGAGGACATTTTGTACGAAAAAAGAGGACAAAAAGAGGACGCCTTTTAATTCGAAAAAGAGGACGAAAAGAGGACAAATATAGAGTCTTAGCTCTTTTATTATTCTATGTGGACCAATAGATATTCAAATAATTAGTGAGAAAAGTTAAAATTAAAATTTCATTTGGTTTGAGGCGAATCCGAGGTTTCAGGTACCTACCATTTGTAAACATGACATTTTTTCCTTTTTTTATAAAAACCTTCACATTCTTCCTTATTTTCCAGAAAAGTGATTCTTTTACTTTTTTGCTAACTTTACTTGGAGTTCTTGAACTGTAAGCTACAAACATGCACTTATCTCAGAAGAAATTCATAAGTTTTTTTCGATACTCCATTTTTGTTTCGAAGTAAAAATCTACAAAATAAGAAACGTGTTTCTTAATAATTTACAAATCTGACTGTTTCTGACCAATGTAGGAAAATTTTCTAAAACCTTTCCGTTTCTCACGAATTTCCTACAATCTGCCTATTTCACACCAATTTAGTTGCATTTTTAAATTGCTGCTAGAATATGACTCGATTTCAACTTAATTTCGTTTTTTTTAATACTCCTGGTTTACTCCTTATTTTATGCATATAAAAACATAAAAATTCCCAATCATAATGCTAAATCTTCCTTAATTCCTAAATATGGAGTCGAATTTTTGACTGCGAGGACTAGTCAACTATATCATTCGAATGCTGTAGAAACTATGTAGCTTTAGAAATAGCTGCGCAGCGAAATTTTTTCCGTAAAATTTGACCACATCTGTTAAGTTTTGCTAAAATTTAACAATATTTTAGAAAAAAGAGGACGTTGTGTGAAAAAAGTGATGTTCTTAGAATTTTTACAAAAAAGAAGAATTAGACGAAAAAAGAGGACATGTCCTCTAAAAAGAGGACGAATGGCAACCCTAATATAATACAGTACTAAATCCAAGACTCAAACTAAATAACCGATTCAATCAAATGTTGTTATTGTGGACACATGTGTTGCGGTTCAATTTCGGAACCACAACTGGCAATTCAATAATTCAATGTGAAATCTCGACTTACACACTGTGCTATTGAGTTAACGAGACCAAACAAAACGATAAAATCCGGGGGGCTGCCAGGAATTTCGCGCCGCGTCATTCACAATAATTGATAAAATGACACATTTTGTATAAGGAAAATGTCACTTTGTGGGTTATTGTGAATGACGCGGAGCGAAATTCCTCAACACCGAATTTTTCTGCTCACAATCCAAAATTTGTTCAAAAAAATATCCTACCCACAACCCGATGTCCAAGAATAAAACGCCAAAGCCCACTGACCTGCCCACAAAAGTTTACAAAAACTTTAGTTTTGATTGTCCGCGAATTTGGAGCCATTACCCATACCCATATATATACATGTTCAGTGGGCAGCCTACTCATCTCCACCTCTACATACCATTTGCTGAATCTACCCTTCTAAATTTGTGTGAAAAATAATTCCAACTTAAATTTAATCCAAATTAACTTTACTTATTGTGGATCAACATTCACCAGTTCATTCAATGCGGTTTTTCACAAAAATTCAGTTAAATTAAATTCGCATTCCATTGACACCGATGCCAACGTGAAAACCTTTACTTTTTAATATGCCACCAACCCAAACTAATTTCCAATCACTACAACACTTTAGGTATCCCTTTCGATGTTTAAAGCAAACAAAAATCCAACGATACAAAATTCAGTCACACCAATTTAATTGATGTCAACCAACTCAATATATAAAAGGATTTTGATTTAGTGTTTGACCTTATCGTCGTTCAATACGATAAAAATAATTGAACATTAACATTTCCTAAACCGAATAAAAATCACCATTATCATTATTATACTGTTACTATAAAACATTCCAAACTCCAATACCATTTCTCCGATATCCATTTTGCCGGAGCACACAAAAACAAGACAAATTACGACCATTAATTTCCTATGACAAAAGTGTACCGGGATTACAAGCTGAATATTCGGAGTTTCGACGTTCTCGTATTATGTGAACTTTTGAATGTGAAATATGTGACAGTGAGTTGAATTACATTTATTTTCATTTCTGCAACAGCTCCACTTAGTACACATACATACACACCCTTGTGGATACTGTACTAGTAGCAAGCACGTCAGAAAACTAGAATAAGTCTTTAAGACTGACTGAGAACTCGCTGAAGTTTTTACATATAAATACTTAATGGGGACGTCAATGTTCGTTATTTATTTGTCGGAACGAGAAGAAAACGGAAATTCGAAGCGTCGAAATAAAATTTAAGTGCAGAGAATGAAATTTGTGGGTCATGGGGTGACTCATAAAATCTCTCAATATTTGACCTGATTGGTAAATCGATTAACGTTTGTGCTTGGGAAATAAAATCTAGAAAATTTAAATCCGAAACTCTGTCACCCACACTGATAAACAGTTATTGGGATCACAGGTTATAAAAGTATAAAAGACAGCTACAGAACGTAGCAGACATTGCGACGTTAGTCCCGTACGATCCCGAATACCTACTAGGGCATAGTGCGTCTGTTCATCGATCTTGTTCTTATTGCCGGCGTATGCCGAGGGCTACACGTATAACTTTACAGAAAGTATTCATCTTAAAAATTGTGCTTAGAGCAATTACAAAAGCCCGTACGAAGTTTCTTTCGTATAAAACCAAATCTAACAAAAATTTTTGATGGAATCGTCCTGTTGCAATTTTGTGGACCAAAATACTACCACCTCAACAATCTCAAAATTCCAGGAGGATGAAAAAAAAACTCTCAAATCCTTAAAATTCTTTGAAATCTGGAATCAAAAATATTGTGGATTGTGTGGAAAAAAAAACTCTAAGAACTCCTTCGAATTCCTTGAATTCCAGAACTGGTGTGTGCTATAATTTTGGGAACAAACACATTGTCACATCAGTAATCCCAATAGTCCGGAAGGGAACCCAAAAAAACCTTAGAACTCCTTCAAATTCCTTGAATTCCGGGAAACTAATATACTCCCAAACCCACCTCTAAAAGTGAGCGACTGGAGAACGTTGGCGCGGAATAGGTCCGATTGGAGAAGACTTCTGGAGGAGGCCAAAACCAATAGTAGGTTGTAGTGCCCACCTAAGTAAGTAAATATGTACCGTATAACACGCAGGTTCTTTGCAGAGGACAGGACTTTTGCACGGCTTCTAAGTCCCCAGTACATTGAACAGCGCTAAGAATTCAACATTGCACCAAGTTTACACAGCCTTGAAAATGTTTTTTTTAATAAAATTAAAATTTGTGAAACTGATGGAGGAATTTGAATGATTCTATTGGAACTGGCTCTCAGAGCTAGCTTACCAAAAAAAAATCTTCATTTTAACGTTTCATATTGGTATTTTAATCATAAATTATAATCTTATTCTATCCCATAATTTCACCGAATGCGCTAAACTGATGTGTTAGCTTTTATTGTACATATTCGAAACAGCGCTATAACTATTTAATTAACAAATCTAATTTAATTATCAAAATCTCGTTCAACTTTATATCGACCATTCGGTAGATTATTGTGCAAATCATTGCCAGCAGCATAACTATACAATCCGTAACCACGAATACCCCAAAAATGTGGCTGCGGTAAAATACTTTCATGATGTGTGAACATTAGTTGCAACACATTCGGATCAAGTGATTCGTTTTGCCCGTTCCAAAATCCATAGTTGCCAGCCACCACCGCACCAGAATAGAATGGATTCGATCTTAAGATATATTTTCGATGTCTACCCTCAATTGAACGATAATAATCATTTTGCGGAATTTTATTTGACTGCTGGAGATGAAGAAACGAAGAAGATGGTATGAGTGTAGATGATTGTGCTGCTGTTGTTGTTGGAATCGTATACCGTTGATATGTCGATAAGTCCTTGCCATTTGGAAGATTTTTTACAAAATCGGTTTTAATGAGGGGAAGAAAACGGTTTTTATTTACGACATCGTCATTAGCAAACAAATTTTTATCAAATGGATTAAAACTGTGTCGTCTATGGTAGACGTTGAATCTCTGGTTTTTGTCATTTCGTAAAGAAGCCGCAAATGCCTTTTCATTTGCTCTGCTTGCTTGATATTCCTCAATTTTGCTGAATTTGTCGTTAGACTTATTTGTTATGCCATTATTGGATTGCTGGATATTTTTATGGATTGTTGCTTTTTGCATCTCAATGTGGCTTAATTTTTGAATATCTAATTTTCGATTGTCATTATCCCCATTTTGTCGTACATTCAAAAATGTTCTTGATATGTTTCCATTTCGGATATGATTACGGTTGTTGTGATTGAAATTTTCGTACACATTTTTTGTATGATGAACGCTTGAAAGTGTTATTGGTATGGTAGCATTACTGACTTTCATGACCGTTCTTTTGTTTCCGGTGTGACCGGATACATCATTTCCCTTCGTTTCGTTGTGATGTTGATTGTACAGTGGTGTTACTGTTACATAAATCCACCGTCGTCGTTTGTTGTTCCCATCTGTTGACAATGTTAATTTATAAATTACATTTTCATATTTAATGAAATGTGTTGTCGATGGTTGATTTGTGATTGTTGTTTTTGTTGAACTTGATTGAGTCGAATGAATTGATTGTAGGTTGTGTTCGTGCGATGCTGGTGTATGTAATTTGTTTGTTTGATTGTTTTTGCCGATTGAATTGTACGTTGCTACAATTGGATGTGAGTTTATCTGTGAACAGAATGTCATTAGATGTCTTAATGTTTTGAACAGAAATCTTATGGGGAAAAAGTTTTAGCCGTTCAGAAAAGAAATCTGGCTTTGAGAATGTCGATTCTTATTTGACAATAGAATTTAGGGAGGACATATGTCAGTATCCGGACTTATACCAGTAGTCGGACACTTCCTTCATTGGTAGTTTTATTATGACAGAAAGAACAATAGGTGTCCGACTACAGGTTCTTGCCCGGAGACTGATGCCTGTCACACGAGTGACACACATCCTATCCACCTATGTCCCCTCGCAGATCGCATTACTTTGCATGTGTCCTTTGTGCCGTTTCGAGTCTCCTAATGTTTCATTTACTAAAAGACAGAAATTTTTTTGGGAACCAGAACCAGCAGACCGTGATGCAGTTATTGCTTGACTATCACTCCTTTTTGAAGATCTTCACTTTCCATTGATTTTTGAGAACGAAGAGCGCCAAGAGCGCCAAGAGCGGAATGGCATTGCTGGTTCCTGATCTAGCTAGCTCATCTACCGTGCCTTCAATACGGCTATGGCCAGGAACCCACATTAGCGTGACTTGACACATCTTAGAAGGCGAGTCTAGTGCGTCCTCTACGCTTCCAAGGCCAAGGAAGATAAGACTTTATTTTGATCTAATGACTTAATAGCCGCTTGGCTGTCTATAAATATATGAATTGGAGAATCAAAGAAAATCTTGAAGCAATGTTCCGAGCAACTGTCGGTAAATCCTGTAATCTCCGCCTCAACGGCACCTGCGTATTATCCTAATGACAAAGCCAGCTACTACATATTCCATACTTGTAGCCATAATATTTTTCAAATGTACTCTTTATATATGATAGACCTCAGACTTCCAATGAACACATCGTTACCCTTACACCTTTTTTCCAGAGCCGTAAAATTGTGTTTAAATATCTATATTTTCGACTTTCGAAGGCACGCCACTGACGACCTAAAAGGCTGTGAAGAACCGTTGAACCCGGTCATGAACCATAAGGATGCAGTCAAGCCTCAAAATTTCCAACTTTTATGTCAACTTAAGACTATAAGCAACGCACTTCAAGCATGTATCAAACGAATTTTGGCATTGTAAAAAATCTGGAAAAAATTTACATACAAAATAGCACTTTGTTTGGCAGCTGTCACTCGAAGCACTTTTGCTAGAAGTGCGTTGCTACAAGTGAAAATTATGTGTCTGAGTACTCAATCAATTAAATGCTTTTGTAACTTTACTAATACTTATTAAGTCTATTATATACGCGTGCCCTAATTCCAACTTTAAGCTCATTACTAGCCTAAATGTGTTACTACAAAAAACTGAACCTGATTGATTAAAAGTCATTATAGTGAATGATGATGATGATATAACATGGAAACTCTCGGGCTTCCCGAATTGATACACTCACTATAGCAATGCTCCAGCCGCAAACCACAACAAATGCCACCACACCTACACTGCAACAACGACAAATATTTCGAATTTTCAACTTTAACATAATTATGGGGAAACCACGAAAAATGCTTTTATCGAAATTAACACTGGAAAAGCTGATTTACAGCAAAACCAAAAATAATTAAAATAATTTGAATATTTAAATCGTTTCAAGTTACCAACAACCGAATGTGCAGAAGGGAAAAAAATGTTTGTTATTTCGCAGAAGAACAATAATAGAAATAAAAAAGCGACTTTTGCACACGAACGATTTTCTTATTGAAACTGAAAAGAACAATTTTTTTTTCTTGTGCCACTCGTTGCAAATATAAAAGCAGAAGTTGATGGGGGTCTTTGTTGTGTGGAAGAAGAAGAAGAAGGAGAGGAATGACGAAAAAAATAGTACACAAAAATATTATTTAACATAACAATGCGATTGTAACTTTCGCTTGAAAAGCATTTTTGTGTTTAACATGATGAAGCTATTAAAAACACTTAAAGAGCCATGGCATTTAATGCGTGAATTCAATTTATGTTTTCATTTCTATGTCATTTCAAAATTACACACAACAACAATATCACTCTGGATGAATTCTGACGATGACGGACACTTATATTTTCCAAATTAAATTTTCCAAGTTTTATTTGGAAATTCTCTTTCTGCTTTTGATTGTGACCTAACAACCCTTTCAGAATATAATTATCGTTACAATAATAATACTCTCGTTGTCATAAATTAAAATTTCATCGGTACCCACTCTCGGATATAATACTATTATTATGCTGGCTTTAGTATTATGTATAATAAAACTAGGCCCCGCCACTTGGGTGGGTTGGAACCCTTGAATTTTTTCAATAGACTTCAATTTTTTATAATAAAAAATAGTAAAGGAATCGTAAGTGATGAGTCTTGTTTGTTCAATTAAGTCGGTTTCGGACACATGATAAAGAAAAGAGTAAAAAGGGACTCTTAATGTCAAAAGTAAAGGGACTCATAACGTCAAAAGCAAAGCAAAGTTGACGTTTTCGTGTTAGTGATGTGTGTGATATAATTTTGTCCTAACTTATGCTAAAATGGTTTTTAGCGAATTCGATTTCAGAACTTGACTAAAGTTCGTACTGGAAGCTGGAAACCTCTATTGAATCTAGATTTCCAAACGAGGTAAGAAATAAGTCCCATGTCGCTACTCCGCTGTGTTCCATATAAGAACTGAACCTCAAGTACTTATCTCCAATGAACATATAGAATAGGTAAAGCCCGGAGCACATTGAGTAGTAATTCGACATAAGTTATGAGTACGCTCAAGGTAAATCGGTCGATTGGCCATATCTATTCTATCGTTTCATTAATTTCTTCATCCTTCGTCTACTCAAGAAAAATTGGAAAAATGATTTATGAATTACTAGAATTTAACATTTTTACATATGCTTTTTGGGCCTTGCGACAGTGAATAACTCACATTTTTTTCAATTTTTTTTTTGTATATTTGACAGCTCGCTCTCTCATGCCTCTCACGGAGTACTTTTTGTTGAGTGGAGTGGATACTTAACAATTACAATCCAATCGACGCTATTCATTCCACATTCATTACCAACGTTACGATTTTTACGTATATGTATTATGGCCAGAGAAATGTTAAATTGGTACGCCTGTGGCGAGTGGTGGGAACATGTGAATGACAGTTGGCTCGATGGGAGAGAATGTGAGAATGTGAGAGAATGAAAAAGCGTCGATTGGATTGTAATTTTTGAAAATGTAACTTCTTTTATATTTCTTCCGCAGTATTCTTTTATTGGATGCGCTATTGAAATACCTAGAAAATTATAGTCATCACAAGATACGATTTTGAGACTTTTTCACATATAAAATTCTCAATAATCGAACCTCGTCGAAACAAGGTGCCGAGGATTCGAGATTAGATTTTGATTTGTAAATCATTTTGTGTGGAATCATTTACAAGCTACAACAACTCCCAAAACAGAAAACATATCAAATTTTACTTTTCTCTCCCTGTGGATCCTCTCGATTCGGTCAGAGTTAAAACTGTGCAATCTGTAGATTTTTTTTGGTTGGACCCATAATACAGCTAAACATCGGATAGCATTTCACTGATTATTAATTCTTGTGCAATGGTGACTAAAAAAAATTGAAACCGACGTTCCCTATTGTAGACCATTTATGGTCATTTCAAGTGATTTTCTGTCGTAAGATCCTGACTTTCAGTCGAGGGACCTATAGACGATGCTAATCGTCCCTGTTATGAGCATTTTATATTTCGTTCATGGGAAACGATATTCAGATATTTTTTTGTTCAAATGTACAGTACCAAGTATTTATAGTACAAAAAAAGTTTGTTGCATTAATTGGAATTGAATTTCAATTATGCAAAATTACCTCGAAAATTACTGAATTCACAGTGCATTGATTTGGTATGCAGCCATAAATTTTAATCACTTTTTAGAACAGTAAATTAATGAATTTTATGGATTGGACAAGTGTCCGTACTCGAATCATATCATGTGCAAGTCCATAATGAGGTTCTCTAAATTTAATTACATTTTTAAATATAGCTATTGTGCTAACTAGTTAGCAAATGGGTTGTTTTGCACTATAGATGTGAGATTGCCGATACGAGCCGAAGGCGATTGTTATTTAACTTAATTTTTTGAAAAGATCGTTTTTTACTGGTTGCGCATTGCAGCCTTTTTTTCGATTTTAAAAATAAATTAAAAGATTTCCCTGCTAGGTGCTTTGGTACTGGTGTATGGTACACGCCTCCTGTAACGTATCCAAACGATAAGATTTTTTTGTCTTTTCGTTACAATTCTTAACGTTAACAAGCACGTTGCCATCTCTGTAACGTTTAGTAAAAATCGTTCAGTATGCTGATAAACGTAAAAGTACAAATAACTTTACTATTGTGGTACAACCTCCGTACCGTTACGAGGCTTAATTTTTGGTTCTGATGGTAGCGTTATAAATTAATCGTTATTGCAACGTTGATTGCAATAAAACGTTTTACGAATCACATTTTCCAACTGCATTTTCGTCGTGTGGAGGATACAATTTGTAACATTAAAAAGAGAATAAATAACGTTTCCAGCTTAATACCGCTGGCTTCCTATAAGTCAGATTTACTAATTCCATTGATAAAATATTGATGCGGACCCATTTTTATAATATAATAATCACAAAATTAATTTCATGTGTTTCAATTGCAGGTTAACCACGTGTTTGTTGTGTAGTGGAGCATGTTTGTAGTCGAACAGCGCATTGCAAAGTTTATACATTTTTTCCAGCACAGTTTGGCCACCTTCCTGCAAATTAGATCTACGGATTGCAATAAAAAAATATTGATCCGGATGACCTTTTAAAATAGTAAATGAAAAATAAATCGAAAATTGCGTCGTCCATGTGTATGCATTAACAATGGTGCCATTTATTGACAGGGCATTAACGTTGATTTTAGCGTTAGCGGGGGATTTAACGTTGGAAATTAGCGTTAGCGGCCGTTTAGCTAACGTTCTCTAATGTACCAAAGAAAAAAAAACGGTAACGGTTGCCTGCTGTGTTGTAGTGTGTGTTACTCCCTAATGGAGGCTTCATAATAGGAATTTATGTTAAGACTCTTAACTTAAGAGTGATTTAGGCTTCACCTTCTTTTAAGACAAGCTTACGACGTGTCTGAAAAATTCCACTTTCATCACTAGTGACCAACGCCGTTTTCTGCGCCTAAGAAACATAAATGAGTCGAAACCAAAAACACATAAACAAGAAATCACACCAGTTTACGTTTTTCTTCAGGTCAGAATCTGACCGTCAGATCAAGTCAGGACCGCTTTGCAAAGTGCCTAGTCTTAATAGACTGTTACGTTGCGATTACTTTGTATCGTAAGACTCCAAGTAAGTACATGCAGCGAAAATTGTGCCAATCATTGAATAGACGTTCTCAGATTGTCATTCTTTATTAATTTGCCCAACATACATTTTGAATAACTAAATATATCAAATTCAGACGATGATCGTGAAAATGTAATACTTTATCCAACACACGTTCTAGTTATGGTGCCATCTTCTTCTGTATGTTCGGTACATGTTTGCGTGTTATCACAATGTGATACTCCCTGTTCGTCGACAAAGCATGCTCCTGAAATTATTAATTGTGAATAGATTTAACAATGTCGAGCTTCCACCGATTCTTGACTCTTCGAAGTGTTTTTTTTTAATAAAGTGGAGAATTTTGGACAATACAAATTTGTATTTCGCGCTCCAACCCAAAGCTCTAATAAAATTAAGCTTAACTGGTTTGACCTTTTTGTCGCGTTCGGCTCATTTGATTTCGAACATAAACTACTCAAAAAAAATGCTTTGTGACATCAAGTACGTACAAAGTGCTTTATTAGCCACTAAATGTGTAATTGTGACAGGAAACCGCCTAATAAAGCACTTTGCACCGAGTTTCATGCAACAAAGGTATCTTAAGCATCTTAAGTGTGTCAATTTTGCAAATTATGACCTTGAGTTGCACAAAATAAGCTTTATAGGTGGAGGATGCAAATTGTATCTAAAAGTTCTGAAACATACCTTCGATTTGTTGAACAGCAATTGTTAAAACAATCGCAATAATCATTGCAATGATTAACCAAGTTTTGGTACTGAATGCCATAATTGTACGGAACGCGTCTAATATATAAAAAAAACATTTCGAATAAATTCAAAAAAGACTTAAATCATGCAAAAAAAACATTGTTTTCAATAACTAGTAGACAATTACAAACAACAGTCTCATCTGTCCATTAGAATTCATTACAAGAGTATTTCCATAGTGGCATCTTTGTATACATGAATTCTAATGGACAGAGACTATTTTTGTGAAAATATTTTCTAAAATTTTCTTCCACGTTTTCTCAATGTAATGTTTCTAGGAGAATTTGAAAAAATGGAAAAAAATTAGTAAAAATGCGTGAAAATATGGAAAACTGCTTTCCAAAAAAAAACGTCCCAATTAATTGGTGTAAGAATGACACTGTGGTTCGCAATTATATACTCACTAATTATTAGTCTCACTAATAAACAGAATTTACTTACGAACAAGTTTACTGTGGAAGTGATAAGAGTTAGACTGCTAACTTTGAAGTGGAATGTAGTTTCATTGGTCGCATCAATTTATATATGATGTCGAGATGAATGTAAATAAACTTCAGTTTCTTTTCAAAATGACGTATACGACGATCCGAGTATAAAAAAAAACTGGATTTCGACTTTGAAAAAAAAAACACGACATCGTCTTGACCTGATGACCTGTTTTTTTAAGTTAAGAAAAGTTTATGAACGCTCAAAATATAACACTAGGAGGTTGTGGTACAGATCTAGGAAATATTTTGTTCGTGGTGGATAAATAGGGACAACAGTATGCACTGAGAAAAAGATTACATCTGACACGTATAAAGTGTGGTAAGGAAGTTATACACCATACACGTATGCGTACTTCCACACGACACAACACGTATTTACATACATAGATATTGTATAATATACGATGACTAAGGTAAGAAACATGCCACTCGTATTTTATACAAGACGTAGGTGTCGTATGTTAACATGCATATACGTGTCTGGTGTATATCTTCCTTACCACACTTTATACGTGTCAGACGTTATTTTTTTAATGTTTTGAGTGACTATGAATGTACGGCAGTTGTTGTTAGTTAAACATACGTCTTGTTAATATCATTGAGCCCTCCGCAAATTTATAGCCTACCTTTAGGCGGAAAAATATTCGTTTTCTGATGATTTCTCTGAACCAAAATATTTTTTTTGAAAGCACGCAAAAATGTGCATTTTTAAAGGAAAAATTAGTTTGTGGGTGATCCCTCATCCCACCTCTAGAAAATTAAGCAGATTGTGTAAATTTATGTAATCTGCACAGTTTCTACCAAGTGCGTTAAGCTATGACTATCAAACAAATTTTTACTTTAAATATAACACTTTTTGCGAAAGAGATTTTGGTTCAGAGATATCATAAAAAAAAATCCAAATAGTTTTCCGCCTGAATGTAGGCTACAAATTTGAAAAAAGTCCATTGCTCTAAACGTTTTCACCACTTTCCAGCAAAGTTTCTGTGAATGAATATGGCGCTGTTGTAGTTTTCATAACATGCCCTATGTGGGTGAAAACAATGAAAGTAAATGGATAGGTATGGCCAAACGTTCAAATTTGTTCTAGCCGGAGCACATACGGATTTGCATGGCGCCACCTCAAACGAACTCATTTCTAGTGCAAATTTCCACTAGAAATGAGTTCGTTTGAGGTGGCGCCATGCAAATCCGTATGTGCTCCGACTTGTATGGACTGGCCATACCTATTTATCTACTTTCATTGGGTGAAAATGCTTTGCTTATGAATATATTTTTGTAAGTTCTCAGTGTGGAAATTGCCAGATATCTTAGCGATTGAAATGACCAAGTAGTACATGGTTATAAAAAATGTCTGTATTCAAATTGTTTTAAGACTTTATAAAATTAAGGACAATCTGAAAATAGTACATTACTATACCAGTGAAGTAATTTGATATCTCGTATCCAGACGAGTCAAAGTATCCGAGGGCTTCAGCCCGAGGTACTTTTACTCATCGTGATACGAGATATCAAATTATTTCACGTGTAAAGTATAACGTTTTACTTTACGAGCGAGGGAAAAGGTTTTCACTAGTGAGGGAATAGCCACATTACCTCACTAGTAAAGTAAAAGGTTAAACAAGGTCAGAAACTGACTGGAAATTGTTTTGTTTTTGACATGATTTTTTCAAGGTCGACCTGAATTTTATAAGTACTTGGAAAGTACACCTTGAAATATAACGTTTCTATTTAGTCATTCGATTGTATTCAATTCAGGTTGACCCGATTGGATTGCAATCCCTGAAATTTAGAAGTATTTCTAAAGTACTAGGAATTCTAAATTGTCATAATAATTTTCAAAAAATTGCGACGATGTGTTTTGTGCAATCCAAAGCTGAATCAAAAAACCTGATGGTAGTTGAGAAATGCTAGAGGAGTAGAGTAATAACATAACATAGCTCATAATTGGGAAGTGGATAAATGTATTAGCGGTGGTTTTCTTTTCATTTTGATATGCTAGATGCAGGTTGTGAGAGAGATAAGGTAAGAGTGGAGCAATGACTGAAGTTGATGAAAAGCAGAGCTGTGGTAATAGCGATTGATTTGATTTTGAATTTGAATTTCGGGAAAATGCATTAGACCAACCGTCCCAAACAGGTGCGCTTACAATATTAAGTGCAAAGAGCCGAGATACCGAGAAAAATTAAAAAAATTACCGCATTTTCGACCTGCCGCATGTAAAATTGAATACAAACTTCACACACATACGTCAATTTTTGTAAAGGGAACTTGAAGAAACCGTAGAAACGAGAGTACCAAACGCACTTCAAGCAAAAGTGGTACTCTAAATAGGGTACTGAAACTTGACAGTGCTCCATACAAAATTTTACACTGTAAAAAGAGTGGGGATAAAATTTCATACAAAATAGTACCAATGAAAGTAAATACATAGGTATGGCCAAACGTTCAAATTTGTTCTAGCCGGAGCACATACGGATTTGCATGGCGCCACCTCAAACGAACTCATTTCTAGTGCAAATTTCCACTAGAAATGAGTTCGTTTGAGATGGCGCCAGGCGCCATGCAAATCCGTATGTGCTCCGACTTGTATGGACTGGCCATACCTATTTATCTACTTTCATTGAATAGTACTCTATTTGGCAGCTGTCATTAATAGCACTTTTGCTTGAAGTGCGTTGGAGTACCACATTCATTTATTCTGGTCGCTTTGACTGTCTTAGAATGAGTTAAAATTGTTGTAAAATTTTAGATTCGTTAAAAAAAGGTTCGTCATTTGATACGACGAGAATTACCAATTATTGTGCGATAGTCTTGCAGTTTCCGATGTTTTTAATGTTTCTTTGGGACTTGTGTCACGGACTATTTTTTTAAATTCTAAAAAATACGGGTTACCAGAAAAACACTTATTTAGCCCAATATCCCATAATCGCGGAATCTGAGTATAGGCCTAGTCAAGGGCGATATACTAATGTGTTTCTTTTGTATAGATGTACGAAATCAGTATAGGGAAAACAATAAATGTTAAGATACCCATAGCATAAAGCATAGAGAGAAGTATAAGTATCAATAGATTCTGATACCCACTTGTACCGTTGTTCTCTCTAAGCGAAGGAAACTCCATTAACTAAACCACCATTAAAAAATCCATTAATTTTATTGAATAAAGTTTTTACTCAGTGACATGTTTTGAAGTAGTAGCAGTCGACTACTAATGAAATGAGTTTATTGTACATAGATTTACAATGTTCCTATTTTATTTTTATAGCTTTTCCATCTTGTACTAATTTTAATTAAATTCCTTAACTAGTAACTAGTACTTAACTAGTTAATTGCAGGATATCTAAAAATATTATTATGTCGAATCATCACAACAAAGTCATACAATCTCCTACTTCACGTGTGCAACGTTTGATTGAAACTCTATCTCATCAATATTTTTATCATACGTTTCGCTACATAAGACATCCCAAACCAGAGCTCATCTGTTATTCTTGTCGTCGTTGTAGATAGCAGATGACTAACCTTTCACTTTTCAAATCAAAAACCTCCTTTCGCTCCTTTCGGAACGAATTTCGAAAACGAATTCGCACATAGAACTAAAGCGGCTCGTAACACAATGTTGACAGTAAAACCATCAAAAAGAAAGAAAAGTAAAAATTTTGTTTTCGTCATTTGAGCGATCGAAACATCTTGCCTATGGTTTAATCAAACATAATATAAGACAACATGTTTTGCTGCTTAAGATTTTGTTTGAATAATACGTTGAGTCGTCCTAAAACTACCGGTCACAGCTCTAATATTGACAGAATTAAGCTGGACAGTGCACATATGGGTAAGTGTTGTGGGTTGAGCTCAAGATGTTGTTATTGCGTGTGTCTCTAGCACTAATAACATTTTATTGAACAAATATTCTCGCAAATATTGCAGGACATGAAGTTGTTATAGTGAAAGATGGCTGTCGCATTTGTGGGTCTGGCGGCGCCCTGACTAGTGCTCCGTTAGTACAATCAAAATCCTACTTTGAAGTGAAATTACAGCAAAATGGTCACTGGTCGGTTGGTTTGGCAACGAGGAAAACGGATTTAAATAAAACAAAAGGCGGAACCGACAAGGAGTCGTGGTGCTTGGGATCTGATAATTTAGTTTTACATGACAACATCGAAGTCCACAAATTGTCGATGAAATCGAATGACATATGCAGTTCATTGGACAATATCAATGGGACCACTGTTATTGTGCCGGAATCTCAATCGAACGAAACGGGTATACCATGCGAGGGCGACACGTTAGGTGTGGCATACGATCATGTGGAATTAAATTTTTATTTGAACGGGAAGAAGTTAGACATTCCAGTGTTAAATGTTAAAGGAACCGTCTATCCGGTGCTGTTCGGTACGATTCGCTTTCAATGTCCTTTTTACTATGTCCGGGAACAATATTATTGACTAAAGCTCGTAAATATTTATTGCAGTGGATGACGGAGCAATACTGGACATCATACTGGACGACTTTAATTACGGGCCACCGCCTGGTTTCGAGAAAATAATGATCGAACAATCGCTACTCTAAGAGGTCCATGTTCATCGATTTAATGTCGCTCTGATTACCGAGAGAGACGCCATTTGAAAACATAAATCTAAACAATTTATCTAAAGACTTAAAATTAGCAATGGTCATTGGCATCACTGTTTCACTGTAAGCACACCATCCCACACGTTGTCCATAATAGTCAAACAGTGAAAAACAAAACCACAAACGAATGGCTTCTAAAACCTTATCTGCTAGCGTGAAGTCAAATATCTTATATACCGTACGCTAACCGATAAGCTGTGAACAGCGCAGCTCTGCTTCCCAATTTTTGTTTTGTGTAACGTGATTACAGCCCTTGCCTTCTGCTGCAAACTTCCCACATACATCTGAACAAAAATTCGGAAGCAGGCGCCTAATCTACTAATTACATTTCCACTTAAAACGAGATAAGCAAAAGGTCTGTTTACAACACTCGAATTCAATATTTAAATTTTACCTTTACATAAAAACAAATCGTATTCATGAATTCATAAACAATAATAAATTAATTAATTAATTTTACAATCGCTGGCGTCAACATTAGTGCATTTAATTTATAAAAAAAAAACATATTTAACGGATAGGAGATGAAAGACATGATAAGGAACTATTTAATATGTAAAGTAATAAATGTGATAAATTAATCCAAACTAATATTGTGGCCATGTTTTAATTGACTCGTTTATTCTTTGGTAGTTGGTGTGACCAGTACATCACTGACAATAAATGTGGAATCGACATGTTTTCTGTTTTGGGAGCTGCTGTGGTTTGTAAATGATTCCACGACAATTTTGTTGAACGAATTCAAATCTAGATTTTATTTTCTGAATTTTGGCGCTCGCAGCAATAATGAAATACTAAAATTGAAAATCTAGATTTTCATTTGCTCAACAAATTTTGTGTGGAATCATTTCCAAATCACAACAACTTTCAAAACAGAAAACATATCGAATTTCGAGAGGGAGGTGCGGGAAAATAGGAAAAGTTGGAAATATGTAGTTTTGCTTGTACAAACCCTATTTTCTTAAAAATTAATTTTTTTTCCGTCTCGTCAATACCATTCATTTGACATATCGCACACGATCTTTGAGCGAAAAGATGCCTGTTTTTCACTAGTTTTTCAAGCATATCTCTGGATGTTTGATGAGACGACACAAAATATTTAATTTTTAAGAAAATCGGGTTTCCCGCACCTTTTTTCATTTGTTGTAAGTTAATTAAACAAATACGAAATAATAGGAAGTCGTTTCACGTCAGCGCTCAACAATTTGTACCGCTAATGTCGTTTACAGATAGAATACGCGCTTTAGTTATTTGTTAAACTAGGGGAAAAAATTTAAAATTTCACTTCGAGGGTGTTATTTGTGGCCAGAGTGTAGCTTGGGCCATAGTCATCCGAGATAAAGAAATTTCCTTCTTGTTTTACCGACCTTATTGCATAGTTTTTCACAGCAAAGGCAGACGAAGTTTCAACTGAGGTAAGAAAACGGCTATTATCTCAACTGCATTGTGGAAAAACATTCGCTCAAGGAATGATTTCAAAAACAATTCGTGGAAAAGCTAAGTATCGTTGCCGTGTGTTTCATAGTCCATCGTTATTTTCCAGCACTCTGCAACCGAAATTTCCCGACTTATTCAACGGGAGCAGCTGCTTAGTAAGGATTGGAAGAAGGTAATACTATATATCAAGTCCTCTAAAATGAATTAGTCTTTTCTAATGCGGTCAGACCTGTATCTATAGTGGGTAATTCAGATAGAACGACTTATTTATTATTTGGAAACGGAGGAAACGGAAAGTATAACTTACCGAACCGATCCGAACCCAAGAACCTAGTCTTTTTTTGTCCGAACCCTTCATCAACAACGGTTCAGAAGATAATTTTTTAACCTTTTAATTTCAGTGACCAGCTAAAGCCAAAGTAAAGGAATCAAATCGAGTCTAAACATGGAAGTTTCGATATTATTTTTCGAGCCGAACCGAATCAAATTTTTGATTAAGAGCCGAAATCCAGCCCGTTTTTTTTATTCTTTTGATAACCCAAACCGATTCAGTATCCCGGTTTGGCATACCTCGATCCGTAACAATTTATACATTCATTACGTATGTTTTTCAAAGTATACAAGGTTCCAATATGGCCTATACCATGACTGATGAAATTTCTTTTCGAAATAGCTCGAAATCTACGTGACTTTTCTTCTAGCAAATGTCATTGAATTGGATTATTGTAAAGTCAAGAGTACCCTCACTTCGGAAAACACGAAAATTTTCAACGTTACCGATATTTACAAAAAGTTTTTTGCATTCAAAATTTCTAGATAAATCGCTAAGTGTGTCCAGAAGCCCGACTTGACGTTTTCGAAAATTTGACACACCTTAGTGAAGTATCGCCAAAATCAAATCGCTAAGATTTTTTGTTTGGCGATTCGTCACATTTTGGCGTTTCGTCACACTTTGGTGATTTTTCTTGACGTTTTCTTCATGCTTTGGCGATTTTTCTTGGCAATTCATCACTTTTGGTTGATTTGTTGAATTACCAAGAAAAGAAACGCCCAAAGTGAAAATAGTCATCGAGTGCAAGGTACTTTATTCCCACCGAGATATTCATACAACGTTTGATTCCATAGAGGCAACTAAAGTTTGCAAATTTCGCATGTTATGATGCTCATTGCTCAGTGGCATAAATACGTTTTTGATTGAAAAAGACCGAAGTGTACGCATTAAATCTCTTTCGATTTAGTGCGTCGGATAAAATGTCTGACATTTTGTCTGTGGAATCGAACATAACACCTTTATCTACCGTAAAAGGGAAAATTCTCTAGGATCGAACAAGACGCCTTTACGTTACCTCTCGTGAAAGTATAGTTTCCTTAAAATCGAACAAAACACCTTTCCGTAACCTTTTGTAAAAGTTTAGTTTCCCTACGATCAAACACCTTCTCTTCACCTTTTGTGAAAAAATGGGTTCACTAGCATTGAACATAACGTCCTTGCGTTACCTTTCGTAAATGAATAAATTCCCTAGGATCGAACACAATCATCATCATATTTTTGTTGATTTGTTCCACCACGAAAAATCGACAGAGTGTGAAGAAACGCTAAGGAAAACAAGGCATCAGAACAGTCGGAGCGTTTGCTGCGACTTAGCCCCGTACGATCCGTAATCCTATTTCGTCCGTAACCATAATACGTCCGTAGCCGTAATACGCCCGGAACCCTAATACGTCTACAACCCTCTAATGCGTCTGTTACCAAAATGCAAGTCAAGTTGGGCATGGTCGAAAGAAGATTTTTAGCTCGAAATAGGTTTCTTTGTAAATTGCACCGATGAGTAAACTGCATTATCTCGAGTCAAAAATTAACAAACCTTTCTTTTGTTTCGTTCGTAGTTTCTCCAATAGTCATTCTAAGCTAATTCTGCAACATTTTAGTTGTTTCCACTAAAAAATGAGACACATTATACGAAGAAATTTGGGTGGTCGTTCAGGTGTACCAACAAAGATTTTGTCAGAATGAAATCCAAGCTCATCCTTTGACCTTTTATTAACCCCTTAAATTATGTAAAATAACTAAAAATACTTTATAACAGAAAATAAAAATAATCCACGTATGATACAGCGACATAGTAGAATGACTTTCCATCATAAAAGATGTTTCTTGGTAGTCATGAATGTCATGATTGGTATCGCTGTAAAGCCTAGACCTCAGGCTAAACAGTAACTATATTTTTGTGATCAAACAAGTCACCAGTAGGGTCCAAACAGTTTTCGAAGCTTCCTGCAGGGCACAGAAAAACGAAAAATCGATCTAATTAAAAATTTTCCCATCGAAATATTTTCTTGTTATGTTATTCTTACTCGTGGTGCCGCCCTCTACAAAAACCACTAAAAACATTTCATGTCCACGAGAGGTCGAATAAAAAAAAATTCAAGCTCACCGTGAGTAAAGACAAATTTACCATTCTTTGTGTCTTTTGGCGTTTCTTCAAACTCTGCCGATTTTTCTTGTCGATTTAACAAATTGATCAAGAATGATGAATTGCCGAGAACAAATATGACAGAGTATGAGGAAACTTCAAGAAAAATCGTCAAAGTGTGAAGAAACGCTGAGAAAGAACGCCAAAGTGTGAAGAAACGCCATCAAGACAAATTTATGTTTCTGTGCGTTTCTTCACACTTCGACGATTTTTCTTGGAGTTTCCTCATACTTTGCCGATTTGTCTTGTTGATTTTTTTTTGACGATTTGACTCTGGCGATTCTCCCAGGAATATCCTGTTCGTAGGATTCTGTTATCATTCGCAAAACGACCAAACAAACTCTCAAACATTTTCTTTATTATTTCAAAAATTCAAAGTTTAAAACTACGAGACAAGACCGAATTCAACATCAACAAACATCAATAAAACTGGACTCATAAATTTAAAAAAGAAAAGAAAAATTGCTTGAGACAGCGCACAGATAAATGATTAAAAAAATTCAATAAATTCATACCACATGGCAATTGGTTAAAATATTAAACATTTCGAACAAATGTAGATTAATTCGGATAGATATCACATTATTATCAGCAACGATCAATTCCGTCACTCATTTTATATATTCGAGCTGGATACACTTCTCTCCGTAATTATCTCAAATCTGTCTATATCCATGAAATCCGAATTCATAATCTCTTCAAATTGTCGGAGCTCCTCCTGCAATACGAAAAAATCGCAATAATTTCAGGCCAGAAATTGTAGACGTTCTTAGTATCGTAAATTGTATGTGTAACACGAAAGCAGTGCTAGTCGAGTCACACATAGAAATTAAGCTACCAGAAGCCAAAGGAAACATTCACTCACCTGATGCTTATCATCCTTCGGTTTGGTTCTCTTTGTTCGCTTTTGTACAACGGAGTCTCCACAATCACTTTCATCGTCTGTAAGAATGCTTTTGTACTCTTTCTGACGCTTGGGTTCGCGTTTTGTAACCCTTGAATAGCTACGATGCGGTTTCTGCTGTAGCGCAAGACAAAAAAAAAATGAAATTGAATGGAAGAGGGTGTTTCAGACTTGACTTACATCGTCAGCTGTCAACCAGGTTGTCTCAAATAAACTGGGAGCGTCCTTGTCAAAGTATGATGTTGTTACTTCAGTCTCACTAGACTCTATCAATCTCGTCGCATCGTTTTTGTTTGTGGTCAATGTGTTCACGTTCATTTTGGCTCCTCTCGAAGCAGACGGCTTGGATGCATCACCGAAATGAGTCGAAATTTTGCTCTGACTTTTTGGCTTTGGCACGGATGTTTGGGTATTTTTCAGCAATTGTACCGCTGCTCGGATACTACCGAACATTTTGAAGGCATTTGACGGCATTTTGAAGTAATTCGATGAAGCGGTTGCCGTCTCCGTGGAATCCTTTGTCGACTTCATTGTCGAAGTTGCCAGCGTTGCTGGTTTCTTTCGAGAAGCATTTACGTGCGGTGCAATGGCAGAAATGTTAAGGGCTGGTAGACTCGGCCTGTGCGGGTAACATTCATCATCGCCGTCATCGTCGCTGGCGAATCCGAAAGCATTTCGTATGTCGCTTTCAAGCGTTTTCGGTTTTTCAGTCTGAAAATGTACGATTTGTGTAAATAGATGGGGGCCTAACAAATCTTAATGGGGGGTCTACACAAGATCGCACAACGTTCCAGATTAAAAAATTTACCTCGGACAACTTATGTGTAAGTGGTTTCTTTGTCAGTGGTGGACGCGGCTTTTTAGCTGGTGACCTCACTGCTGCTGCAACTTTTGTGACATCTCCACTTTTGATCGGTGATTTTTCACATTCACTGTATCGCGAAAAGACATTGCTTGGGTATTTTACACCGTCTGAATTGAGTCGCCAAGGAGACGCATTACCAGCATTTACAATTTGTACGGGTGTCGACTGATGGAGTGTACTTTCCTTTCCCGGGCCTGTGTACGTAGCCGCGAAACGTTTTGGTGGTGTCTCGGTTGGTGTAGTATTCGATTTTAGTAGATTCGATAGCTTATGAATGCTCGCATTGACTTCAACATCAAATTGTATATCATCCACTAGATCGTCCACCATATCATCCTCCAGAATTGATTGCTGTTCGTTCGGTAGAACTTTATCGTTTTTCTGACAATAGCTTGAGGAATCTTCTGCGCTGACGCTTCCTTTGTCCTCCAGGTCAAGTACAATTACTGGGTTTGTGTAGATTTTTTCCTTTCGCAACGACTTAATCGGTGGTTCAGGAATTACTCGCCTTTTTGTAACATTAGACGCAGACTCATTCGTAGTACGTGTTTTTAGTTCCTTTAATCCATTCATCAAGACGGAACGCACTTTCTCAATGTGTTTTGATCGGGTAGTATTACCCTTCACCTTCGTCACTCCTCCGTTCTTTCGATTTCCCTTTCGTTTCGCAATGGCAGCCTTGTTATCGGCAACCAATTTTGCTAGAACCTTTTGCGTCTCTTCGTCACCGTTCAACGTATTTTCTTGAGAGTTCGACTCGAAATCAAAACCACTGTTCACGGTATTGTTGTTGGTGCTATTGATGCGCTTGTATATGGGCACGGCCGATGCATTTGATTGATCCGACGAATCACTTGCACTGCTTCGATTAACCAACAGTTCCGGCTGTTGCTGTTTGGTTACTGCACCGACCGTTTTCGGATCCTCTTTTGTGGTAATTCTCCGCTTTTTCGGTGGAGACACTATGGCATCGACATTTGACTTTGGCTCCATTTTCTTCTTTTCGTTTGGAACAATTTCGTAAACGGACTGTGACCGTTTCCTTTTAGAAATGGTTGCGTCTTTTGCATTATCCTCGGCAACAGTTTGACTGTTGGCACGTCGTCGTCTCGTTGTGACATTTGAGATTACAGCCACCTTCGGTGGCGGTTTGCCATCGTTTTCTCTTGCCGGTTTCGCCTGTTCTTTACGATTCCGTCGGACTGTAACAAACTGAGTAGATTCGACGTCTGGTTGTGCAGTTGATCCTGCATTTGTTTTCGGTTTGGGCACTACTGGCTTGGCAGACTTTTTCTTCTGATTGTGTCCTACTTTCACATTACTGGCATGTGGAGTGTTGGCTTTGATCTTTTTCTCGTCTGACCTAGTCGTAACTGTTGGCTTCTTTGTTGTTGGTGTTTTTGTTGTTGGTGTTTTTGGTGTTTTTGTTGTTGGTGTTTTTGTTGTTGGTGTTTTTGTTGTTGGTGTTTTTGTTGTTGGTGTTTTTGTTGTTGGTGTTTTTGTTGTTGGTGTTTCTGTTGTCGGTTTACGAGAACGTGTACCACGTAAAGAACTGACATTGGATTCACCAGAATGTTTTGTAGCAGATCTCGTTTTGGTTGTGAATGGAACTGCCGGCTTAATTGTGGTGTTCTTCTCGACCACTTTTTGTTCGTCGGTGTTTTTACGAGTTTTCTTTGTTGGATTATCAACAGCAAGCGTGTCTTGTGCTGATGATTTTTCCCGATCACCTTGACGATCTGCATCCTTTTCTGAGCTGTGCAATTGCTGATTCTTTGATTGCTTCACTTTCCGAATCGTCACCGATTCAATTGATTTGTCCGGTGCCAATGTCACCGATGGTTGATCTATGATGCCTTTTGCATTTGTTTCTGTGACGATTTCCTCTCCAGTACGCTTCTCATCGTCTACCAATTGTTTCCTACGATTTCTTGGTTTGGAAGCGGCATTGGTTGGAACGGTGTCACCAGTCGGTGACGGCTTCTCCGGTTTGGATGTTCGGGCTGATGAGCTTGACAGTGTAGTTTTGTCATTTTTTGGTTGCAGAGGAACGGAATTCTTTTCCTGTAGTGGTTGAGCGACATTTTTTGGGAAGTTCTTCTTCCCTGTTGTTGTCGCATTTTCTTTGTTTCCTTTCCGAGTTGCATCTTTGAGCCGTCGTAGTGGTCTGGAATTTGCTAACGTTTGTTTCGGCGATTGTAATCCATTTTTAGCATCACTTACTGATGCAGCGCTGCGCAGAACTCGTTTCATGAGATAACCTAAAATCAAATTTTAAATTTAGCAAATCAGGAAATCATTTTCACACATTTTTTGTAATCTAAATAAACGCAAACATTATCGCGAAGTGCTTGATTACGGCAAAACCTACGACAAATTACGTGAACAAATCAGTATCAGAAGACCGCCAAAATTCACTGAAAAATCAAGATCGACTGATAAAGCGGATTATTTCGCTATTTTCGTTGTGAACCGTGGGAATTCAATGTACGGTAGACGATGATCTTAGTTTTAATACAAAATTTAAACGCTTATCGAATCGACAAAAACAAATCGGTTACGTAGACACCAATTCTATTATTGAATCTGAGCGCAAAATTAATTAAAATTGTCGAAGTTGCGTAGAAAGTTTTACTAAAACAAAAGTGACGCGCATCGAACGACTAACGGAATTTTTTCAAGTAAATTTCAGCATCCCACAAAGTAAATTAAATGAAATCACTTACTAATTCCACTTATCTGCCAAAAATGTTGCGATTTGAGTAATTCTCACTCGATTTATTCTAAACAAACACTAAATTTAATCTTTTTTTCGTGATATTCTACGTCTCTTTACTGTACGTATATTTTATTTGACTGTTCGAAATGTCGAAAATATTATTTCGAATGTGGTGAAATGTCCCACCCGAAAAATATATCAACGAAAATATTTTTGTGCTGGGTATGCTAAGTGGACCGTTCGTTTTAAATTAAATTTTATTTCTAGCTGTCGCATCCAAATTCCATTTTGATGATTAATCATGGGCGCGCGTTAGCATATCGCCCGTGATGCAAGTCCTATCACTATTTGATTGATTTTGATTTATTTATTTCCCAAATATGCGTAAGGGGATAAACATTATAAATAAACATATTATACGCGAGACAAAACAACGCGAGTAAATAAATTTGCGAAAACTTGTAGAAGATTGCATTATAAATAAAGACAAGAAATCGTTAAAATAAAAAGAAAAATTTAAGCTAAACAAGTTATGCACAAATCATTCTTTCCTCAAATAACTAGACCCTACCTTTTGAGCGGGTCAGGTCCCTTGATTGACAATTTTTTCAATATATTTTTAATCAATTTCATTTGATTTTCCGTTGATAAATTTCCGAAACATCACAAATAACTGATACTTTCGCTTGAGTACCAATTCGTTGTAAAAGTACTTTTTCTGGTCTCCATTTTCTTGTAAATTTGCGGCCAGATTTTTAATCAACAATAAATCATAAATATACAAGGACTCGTTGGAATAACGGCCCTCGCTCCGCTCTACCACTCGTGTAAGTTGTCTATTATTCAGTTTCATAGTCTAACGCTAATCAAAAGTAAAAGATGCGAATGTGGAACGATTAGAGGACTCTTTCACTTTGGTACAATATAAAATAGTACTGTAGACGTTCTTCCTTTACACTTATGTACAAAAAGGAAGCCACCCGGTACTTAATACATTCAAATGGATTCATAGCCGAATCGATTCTAAACTTCGTCACCAGCTTTCGTTTGATCATCGTACTAGATCCACCCGACAAAGGAATGTGTTCTACCTACCCAACATTAAGACCAACATCCAGAGGAACTCACCGATTTTCCGAATTCAAGAGCATCATGACTTGTTCTTCTCCGATTTGAATATTATGGATGCTAGACTTTCGGTGTTTAAGGAGCTCGTTAGAGACACTTTCAGTTACTAATTTTTTTATTATTGTTTTTCTGGCAAAGAAACTTGGCATTGTACTTCTGATTTTCTTGTATTTTCCCGACTAACATATTATTGGGCCCCGGCCTGTTTGTTTGGTCGTAAAACGATTAAAAATAAAAAAATAAAATAAAATTAATACATTCATACAAAACCTTAATCATGAACAAAATAGCACGACTCGCTTCGCTCTGGCCGCTAACTTCACACTCGTGTGAGTTTTAAAGTTTTCTGTTTGATTATTTTTTTAGTGTCATTCCATACATTTGAATAACGATTCAGAATAGTATTTTTCGTACCAAGACAGGAAATGACGATTTTTTCAGCACCAGTCCTTAGTCTTTCTTACGAGCGAAGCGAGATTCCTGTCGAGATACGAACAACGTTTTGTGCATCGGACAACTGAAATAGACAAAACACATCAATTTACTTGAAAACATACACACTTCACATTCACCATATTAAATTTAATCAATCGTATAGTCATAGAAAAATTCATGTAATTCTTTTCCCGCACTATAAATCGTAAAGAAATGAAGTTTTTTCCCGCACGATATATAGTTCGGGAAAAACTGACATTTCTTAATGAAAAATCATGGCAAAATAGGTCGTATTTCAGTTGTGGGATGCACAAATTGGTTTTTTATAAAAAATTTTTAAATATTTTTTGTCATGGCGTGAAATCTGCTAATTTTGGCCGTGATAGCTGAGTATCACCGTTATAGAAAACTATCATGCGTGATAGCTGACTATAATGCGTTATAGATGGATATAACTAACCAACAAAATCAAATTCCATCAAAGTAATCTTTTTCGATTGATTAAATTTCCAACAGTGGAAAATACTGTTTTTCTGGAATAACTTCCAGATCCTTAATCCCATATATCCCATCTTCGAACTTAGCCTCAGGAATTAAATTCTGCGTCGAAAAGCAAAATATTGGGACAAACAATTCCGTTTTTCATAACATATCATACAACCTTTCATACAAACATTTTAGGGTATTTTCCGGCATACGACCCTGACTTACAGTCAAGGGAATAATACACTAAAACGAAAGAACCGAAAAATTAGTTACGCTAGAAAAAATAAACAAAAAAATAGTCGTAGACTGCAAATATTGAAGTTCTACAATTCAATTCCCAATGACCTCAAATTAGCCGAGTTCAACGAGCTACCACACGTTATTGTAGCTTCAATTTGGCCATGCAATAAATCTTCCAAGAAGCCACATTTCCATACATTTTGGTCTATTTCAGTACTTTAAACGAAATGAAAAAATCCTACGTTACTTTGTTAGACCGTCCTTCCGTCCTGCTGTTCTTCCGTGTTTCCAGTTAGACGCCTATTTCCTAAAGTTTTCTTTAGAATTTCTTGTAATTTTGGAAATAAATTCTAGTCGTCATTCCACACAAAAAATAAAATTGGGGACACCGGGCCTCATTTGGTCGTCAGTCCCAAAGATTTCGAAACCACGAATTTCAACTAAGATTGGGATGCCCTTTTTTTGTGTGTTTTAAATTCCCGAAGCTAAGTTCGAAGATGCAATGAAAGTATAAAGCAAGTATGGTCTGTTCATACAAACCGGAGGACACAGCGATTTCATATAGACAAACTAACCTCTCATGATGCTACCAAACTTCCGTAAGCTCCACTTTCGCTGAAAGTATATGCAATTACCTTTCTAATGACACCCCACACCACCATATGTACATCTCGTGTACCTAGAGTAATGTCTGTAAGAAAAGTGTAAGTTTACAGTCTTTTTTTCGGTTGTAAACTTCAACCCTATTTCAATTACCTCTCTAATGACACCACACACGACCATGCACGGCTCGTGTAACTGAAGAAATGTTTGTAAGAAAAGTGCAAGTTTTTGGTTTATGATTACCTTACACTAGCCACACAAGCTTCGAAGAATTTTTTTGAAAGTGGTTTTAGCTCTGTTTCTTAGTCAAAGGCGAAAGGTGATCAAATAGATATGCTGCACACGGATTTTTCGAAGGCATTCGATCGAATCGACCACAACATTCTACTAAAAAAACTGACTTCGTTTGGATTGAGCAATTCTTTGGTTATGTGGTTTCAGTCATACCTGTCGAATCGTTCACAGTTTGTTTCGATTGGAGGTGGTAAATCGAAGAGAATCTGTCCCAATTCCGGTGTACCTCAAGGTTCGATATTAGACCCTTTTCTTTTCACGATATTTATCAATGACCTGTTGCAATTAGTTGTCACATTCCTCTGGATGAGAGTTAAGTACGACCAATTCTTTCTTATCCTTCGATTTTTACCAGCACCTTCAGATGCATCTATAATGAAATTCAGCAATGGTGTTTTTATCCGACATGTTTGTTCCGACACTCGGAAAGCGCTATAAATTGCTGATGGTAAACATTTTGCTCTATCTCTCTCCTTTTCACTCAACAAGTAAAATTGAATTAGAAAAACCCAAAAACTTATAAGTAGTACAATTCGCTGACGACAAGCGTGTCTGTAGGATATGCTCTGGATCTGAAGAAGTTGTAAGATTTTTAGAAGGAAAATATTCCTTCAAATCTTTATTACTTTACTTCAAAAGGTTGTGGATCTGTGAAATCTTTTACTTCATTTGTTTCAGCATATAGTTCTGCTTCATTAGCCAGATCTCATTTCACTTACTTCTACTGTAGGAAAGAAAAGATTGCACATTCCGCACAAACACACACAAATTATGAAGTAAATGATCCAATCAATCCAAATATTGTTCTGAAATTGCATATTGCACTTGTTTCGTGTACCTTTTCGAAGGTGTCATAAATCGAATCGCATTTTTGTCAAAACAATGCAATGTGTAAAGGCGCACACACAACCGCATCCGATGTATTTTACAATACTATATATTCTTCATCCGTATTCTTCAATAATATCGGTGCGTGCCAAAGAAACCGACCCGAAAGAACTATTATTTTCATGATAAAGACTACACACCATATATACCTACTCTCACATCGATATTTCATCTCCATTCTCCATCCATTACCATTATCCAACACACATTCAAAATATTTATATGAAAAAATAACAGTTCGGTTTGAAAATGTTTAGAGTGTTTCAGTTAGTTCTCGTTATGCGATAGAACCGCGGACGGTTGGTTTTTGTTGTTTAAAAATTTTTCTTCTTCGTGTTTGCCGTCTTTTCTCATCAATAAAAAGTTGTATTTCGTTTCATAAATTGATTGGACTTTTATCGAATTAAATTGAACGAGTCGATTATTATTGGGCCGTATTAAGTGAATCTTGAAGAACACCACGTCTTTGTTGAGTTATAAGTTTCGTGTTATCGAAAACAGTGTGTTTTTTTCTGGTGATGATGAGGTTTTTTGTTTGTTAACAAGAGGGTGTAACAACATCGCTCTGAGATGCGAATTGTGTGAAAATAATTAAGTGTAACGTGATAGTAGGATTATGAGTTGAATATTAAATTTGCTTTACTGTTAGTCTTAATTGGTGTCAATTTGAAAGGTTAAAGTACCTCTTCATACAACGAACGTGTTCACATCTTCTTCATTTTCAAACTTATTGTTGCCTCATCTTATATGTGTGACTATTGATGATGATTACACCTTACAACTTGATAATTAGACACGTATCATCATCATCTTTATAAAAATTATTTAAGAAAAAAATGCGACCATCGCTATGTGATTCTGAACGGAATTAAATGGTGTGCAATTTTCATCACTATTGTATTGCTGTAATATTGATCAAAATATGGAGAATAAATACAAAATACCATAATGGAATTTAACTGGATCGTCAGGACATATTCATCAAAGACCTTGCCAACAAATCCAACACTTGTTGTCTTTTTCGGATTACTGTGCTTGCAATGCTGCTACAATGTGGCTGGAAATTTAACCGTTTCATATAGTACAGGTAACGAAATAAGCGAACGTTTGCGTTAAATAAATATCTTTCGTTAAATTACGACTCGGAACAGTCCCTTGACCTCAACCTGAATTTCAAGTCAACCGGAGAATATTTGGATCTAAACTGACCTGAAGATACCTAAAATCTGAAAATCAGTAAAAGTTCAGGTAAATCTGAATATCTGAAAAAATTCCAGACACACCTGAAATATGACCAGATTTATCTGAATTTTTATCGATCTTCAGATTGCAGGTAAATTCTGGTCCGGTAAAAATTTTCTCAATTCAGGTTTAGGTCAAACACAAACTGAACTTGCGTGAAAACTTGTGTGAGGGTGAAAATGTCTGTTACGAGACCCCTGGTTTTAATTCTTCCAAGCATACATTCGTGTGACTCAATTTTCTCTTTTAGTATTCAGCTCACTGACAGTGGGCTCGTAACTAACCAGTCGGTATCGGGGAATCTGGCACACGGTGTCAAAAGAACAAACTTTTAAACTACGTAAGAGATGAACTCGCACACGAAAGTTTATTGCTGCAAATGCTTTTTAGCCATGTCATCGACATAATGACTCCTTTTACAAAATTTTGATATCGCAAAATCGTGTGCGAGATCACCTTTTACGTAGTTGAAAAATGCGTTGTTTTAGCACCGAGTGCCAAATTACCCCACGCCAACCAGTCCTCAAATTTTTTTAGAAAGGAAATTCTAGAAATAGATAATATAAACCATTAACTGTTTACCTATGTGTAATTTACAACGAGAGTGAAACTGCTATGAAGGAAATATGAAAAAGGACGTCCTTAGCCTGATAGTTTCCCAAAGTTACAAATTTTTCATAATAAGAATATCAGAAAAAGAAAGTTATGTAGTGTGCATGTCAAGAGCGCTGACTCCTTGGCAATTTTCTAGCCTACATTTGTGCGCAAAAATATTCGTTTTTTGATGATTTCTCTGAACAAAAATCTTTTTTTGAAAAAGTAAAACCAATAAGACGAATCTACACATGGCTAAATTGTTGCCTACATTTCAGGGCAAAATTATTATTATTTTAATGATAATTTTGGACTCGCAGTCTTTTTCGAAAAAGTACGACCATCGTTTGGTGTTAAAATGTGTTACTTTTCAGCAAAAATTTAAATGCTTGTGGTGATGTAATCTAACTCCGAGATAAATGAGAACAAATGTGTAAATTTACATGTTTTGCAAAGGTTTCTCCAAGTGGGTTAAGTTATCGGCCACAAACCATTTTCATTCAAAAGTGACACATTTTTGTATGCTTTAATGGTTTTACTTTTTCAAAAAAAGATTTTGGTTCAGAGAAATCATCAAAAAACGAATATTTTTGCGCACAAATGTAGGCTAGAAAATTGCCAAGAGGGGAGTGCTCTTAAAGGCAACTCAGTTTAAAATAATTGGTGATGTAAGTCCGGTAGCTCTATGCATCAATGAAAGTCTAAAACAGGTATGGTCGATCGGCGAATTCATTTTAAACGCACTCACATTTTATGTAAAAATAATTTGAAAATGAGTGCGTCTAAGTACGAAAATCAAATTTTTATGTCCTCCGGGCGGACAATAGACCATACCTGTTTTACACTTTCATTGCTATGTATGCAAGGATTCGATTAAGTTCCCACTTGCTGTGTAAACATTGCTCTGAAAATTCGATGAAATGAGTTTTGAGGCTAGAAGAAACGCTGACTTCCTGAGGAACAGGTCACTTTATAAAAAAAAAACTTCGACCATATATGAATGAGAGATATATACGATATGTAGAAGAAAAACATAGGCTAAAATTTTATGTGTTGGCAGTACCGAATTTGAGCTAGTTAGCTGTCAAAATTGTATGAGACGATGGTGTAGCGATGCGCTGAAGCGCTGTAAGAGCTACAAACACAGTTTTTTTTTGTTCCACGAATATTCAACTTTGTCGTATATATCACTCTTTCATATATGCTTCGACTTCTTATCATTTCTTCACGTTACTCACAAGTGCGCCATCTATTTCAAAACATACTGCATACTGGTCATTTTAACATCAGCGGTACTTCCGGTGTGAATTTCAGAAAGTTTTTGATGCTCATATCGTCGAATTTTCAGCACAATTTGACAAACTACGAAAGACCCATAGTGGCTCAGACATTCTTCAAATCTATTTTTACCATTTTCGAGCAAATGTACAAAAATGTGGATCTTTTACAATTGTGTACATTTACGAAAAAATGAGCCATCCTTGCATCATGATAAAAAAAATGGTTTAACTAATGTCTCGGCTGAAAATATGTAAGAAAGTTCTAAGGAAGGGCCTTTCTCATAATGTTTCTGCCTTTACCCACTTAAGAACAATGTTTAATTTATCGAATACTTACATTATCGAATTCACTATCATTTCGAATTCGCATTGACAAGTTTGCTGTGCATCGGTTCGGCAATAACTTTTTAAATGAAAACAATTGTGCTTACGTTGACGTGCATTGTAAGGTCATTTTTCGTTGTGGATAGAAACTTAATCCGAATATTAATTGGCACGCCCACCTATATTTCTCGGTTCTATCGGCTCAGCTCACTGTATTATAGCATAAACAATGTAGTAGCTAATGAATCCTAATTTATTTGCTACTGTTCAGCAAATCAACGTTGCCTCTAGTTCTATTATCCAATAATCTCTTCACTCGTCACCCAAAATTGTATCAATTATTCTCTCGCTTTGTTGTTTAATTCCATTCCTCACGCCATCACTTTAACTTACAATGCTCTTTTATATCCCTGCACATTATTATAACGTGTACACGTCCTACATGGAAATGTAGCATAATAATAAGTGTACTCTATTTGTAAATTCAATTCGTGAAATCAACGCAAGTACATAAATATATAAATACAACAAACTCAACAGTGATAACAATTTACAATATGTACTCGATACAACAGCTAACTATGGTGCGGTTTCTTTACGTTAAAACATTATACAAAAGATTGTTTCATATTTTGGAATTGAATTATTTAGCAAATCATTCTCCAACTCAACAGTTGGAAATACCTTGTACAAAAAAGAAAAATATTTTACTCTTGACTCGGTATAGAATTGCATAATTATGTAGTACGTACAACCAGGTATGTTAAATAGAGCGTAGTTTGTTCGATGCTCTTATATGAAGTCATTTTTCAAAAGAAAGAAAGAATAACTGAGTTCATTCTATATCACCACGTTCTAAAGCCTGATGCATTAACCGATACCGAATGATGATCGATTTCGTTTATATAAGAATTGGGTACTTTACAGTCCAAATCATAGCACTAGTCCAGCTTCCAAGGATTAACCATTATAGTAGACCCTGACAGGAAACAGACAGGATAGGATGCATATTTTCTTTGTGTGAGTTAGGGCATACTATTTTGTATGATTTTGAATGATGCTTAAAATAGACTTCAAATTTGACATCTACCTTTAAGTTTATGCTTGAAGCTAGAGTGCTTTGCCCAAGTTCATATAATCGTATAAGATCTATAAGTTCTATAGGAGCACTGATTGAAGCGTATTCTGCATTGTTACTCTAAAACGAAGAATGTTTGTTCTGGCACTCTTACTTTTGCTCGCAATAGCTGTAACAAGCCGACGACATCAGTTTCATTTTAAGATGTAAGCTGACTCAATGACAGTGAAAACGTTTTACTTTAAACCAGTTATTCGAATTTCAACCATGTAAACTAGCCCACCCGCATTATAGTAGCCTCAGCTCTCAAAGCCGAAGGTGCCGGATGCGTGAGGCTGATATAGACTCTATGTTCCTTTTGTAAAGGGATTTCTGTTGTATGATAATTAAGAGGTAGCTTTTATATCATTGAAGCCTCCAAAGTGGTAATGCTAGGGGCAGTGCTATGAATCCAGCGTTGAACTGAAATTTCATTATGTTTTTAATGTGTTAGCGCTAAAAAAGCGTCTTAAAAAAAGGCTTGCTCACTGAACTGTCATTTATATTGGAATACATTGTGAAAATGAACTTTGGTACAAAATACCAAATTGGTATTACCAATGAATAGGCAATTTTCAGCTTCTAATCCACGCGTTTAGTGGTATGGTTTGTAGCGTTGCATAAAAAAGCGATCGAATGCGATATTTTGAATTTTTGTATGGGAATTCACATTCAAGTGTTGATATCTCCGCTGTTTTTAAAGAATAAGAGCCTGATTTTGCTAGGTTTGCATCTTTTATGGAGGTTTATCGATTGGCAAATTGTGTGAAATGTTGAGTTAAAAATTTCTTCTATTGGGAATGTGACTTCCCATACAAAAATTCAAAATATCGGATTCGACCGCTTTTTTATACAGCGCTACAAGGCATACCACTAAACGCGTGGATTCAATGGCGATATCTAAAAATTTTATATCTTTGATATCAGTGCCGGACTGGCTCAAAAAAGCCCTCCGGGCGTTGTATGGAGAAATTCCTCAAAAAGCCCTTCGTCGTCATTTATCCATGCAAAAATCAAAAGGCCCTTCGGGAATCGCCCGAACGCCCATAGGGCCAGTCCGGCACTGTTTGATATCTTCAAGGCCCTTTATTGCGAATTTTATTTACTAAAAGTCTACCGGTACGGTACCGATAAATTTTTTTGGTAAATTTCAGTTAGTTTTCGGTAAAAATTTACTGAATTTCCGAGAATTTACCGTAAAACTTTTTCTGTAAATTTAACTAAATTTTCGGTAAATTTAACTAAATTTTCGGTAAATTTAACTAAATTTTCGGTAAATTTAACTAAATTTTCGGTAAGTTTTGACGAATTTCAGAACTTTCAGTAAATAATATCCTCAATATTATTGAGTCAATAATATGCCCTGTTTGATAGTGTAACGATATGGCATAGGAGCCTGATGAGGGATTTATGTATAAAATTAAAAGTCTCACACTTAAAAGATCAACTGAAGAAATCGAAAAACTTTGAATATCACAGTAGCAGAAACTGATCTATTCGTGTATGACAAGGTCAGTTGCTGACTTCGATTTTTTAGGTGAATCATTAATATTGATGTATATGAGTTACGGTACATATCACAAAAGTCAGACCGTTCATTTATTAATAGCTTGAAGTCAATTATTCAAGAGAAAGAAAAAAAACGTTATGACGAAACGAATACATTCCCATCAATTTACAAATAATTCGCTTTGTCAATTAAAAGGAAAGAATATGAGACATTTGTTTTGATTCGTTTCTTATAAAATCCATTTTCTTGTTCTTTTGTTCACAGTCTCATTTCAAAAATTCCATTCTTTCTGCTTCTTTTATCAAATTTACCACAGGTTCCTAGTCACGTTCATAGTGCAACGAAACAAACAACATGTTAAAAAATTCTAAAATGCAACCAAGCGAAGCACACTATTCGAATATACCTTTTACCTTTATCCTACGCAAAATCAGTTTTATTATTTTGTAAATGTAAATCCATAATTTCTTTGCATTAACGTTTGAATTGTAATACCCAGAAACACGATGTGTGTATTCGGCAAAGGAGAGAAACACATAACACAAGACTTGTGCTTGGCAGTGCTAATATGAGATCTGTAATGTTCAAAGATTTCAATTCTTTGGATTGAACATTTTTTTTTTGATAATTTCTTTCAATGCACCGAATGAAGCTATGAAAATTACAATTTTCTCGCATAAGATATTCAAAAGAACATGACATATTAGTCTAGTTATTAATCAATCAAAATTAATGGATCAAAGATAAGGCCGTAGGACGAATGTGACAATCATACACATTGTGAGCATAAAAAACCATTTATCACCGAGTTGCATAGAGTTCTGAAACTGAACGGTGTACAGCTAGAGACAGTCAAATTTCAGCATGAATTTGCTTCAGCTGTTTTTCATCTGATCCATACAAACGATCAAAACTGTTTTTACTATTTTAGCACTACCACGCACGTTCGTGTAGCAGCTTCAATCGTATAAACAATGATTGTATGTGTCGATCAGCTGAAAAATAGCTGAAGCAAATTTATACTCAAATTTCACTGCCTCTGACTGTGTCATACAAATCTGAGACTGGCACTGTAAAAAATCAGGATTTTTTTTCATCGTACTCTATTTGGCTGCTCTCACTCTAAACAGGTCAGGTTCACTTGAAAGCTGAACTGAAAATACCTGAACCTGCCTTGAGCTGAACCTTATTCAATCAATTTTGACCTGGCCTGATGTATCTGCTTGAAAATTGAATATAGTACTAAGGCAGACCTGACCTGAAATCTGACAGTATACGTGAAAATTGGTATTGCATTTGACATGTTTTCGAAATTTAGGTTCAGGTAAGGTTCTTTTTAAATAAAAACCTGACCTGACCTGAAGGTTCAGAGCCATTTTTGAACTCGGCCGATCGATTCTGAGCATATGATCACTCATGCTTCCAGTGCGTTGATACAACTGAGTTGAGGAAATAACTATTATACAACACAGTCGCTGAACGCTCGCAGACAAATGGTTCTCTTTTTGATAATACTATTCTTGTGATCGCAGTTTTGTTGCATCAGGAACCAAGTACTATTAACAGAAGAAATTGAAATTATGAAGTCCAGCTGACAGTCTCATACAGAATTTATTCGAGCCGTGTACCGAGCCTTGATGCAACGCCAACATATTTTTCATAATCCATCAACGTTTCGAGTCCGAGCTCTCAGTTGAACTTCAGAAATGTACACAATTGCAGAACATTGGTTTTCCCCTAAAAATACAGTTTCATGCAATAAAGTGAACTAGAACCATGAACGACAACGAAAAAAAATCACTTAATGCTTGCCCGTATATTAACTTTCTTATTCGATAATATACATCAATTAAGACCTCATCTTTTAATAGAATGTAATACACAATGAGGAACACACACTCAATGCACAAGCTCTATGATATGCTTTTCTGGTCGACTTTTCCATGCATGCACTTTATTATGAAATTCATTGTTCAATGTTAATTAATAAAATAATTAAGTAATTCACTCATGGCGCAAGTAGAGCAATTTATTTTAAAATTTAAACTAATAATCACTAATGTAATAAATAATGCAACGTCTACGTGCATAATATAGTATACATATTACGATACTAACTAACGTATCATGTTGATGATGATTGATATGGATTTTTTTCTTTATAATTAATAAATAAAAGTTGGCAGAAATGTGTGTTCGCTCGGGTCTATATGAATATTGTGCGTCTTATCCGAAAGAATTCACATTTTCATATTGTGTATTACATGACGTGGCGCGATGATGTTGTGGAAATTTTGCTCAAGAGGCAGTTGTTTGGGCAACTGTTATGGGAAAAGTCTCTATAGACTGTTCAACAACAATTGAAAATCGCATTAGAAATTGAGCTAAGAGGGATTCTTCTGAAAAACAGAAGACCGAACTCGGACGCATTTTCTATTGGAATTTTTTATACTTACCCAGTAAGGTATTCGACCCCAGAAGCCAAAACCACTTTCAAAAAAATTCTGCGAAGCTTGTGTGAGGTGATCAAAAACCGAAAAATTGCACTTTCTTACAAAAATTTCTCCAGTTACACGAGCCGTACATGGTCGTGTGGGGTGTCATTAGAAGGGTAATTGAATGTACTTCCGGGGCAAATAGGGTCTTATTGAGTTTAAAACTAATCCACACTAAGGTATGTACATTTGAAGTTTTTAACCGAAAAAAGACTGAAAACTTGCACTTTTTTTTACAGCAATTTCTCGAGGTACACGAAACATACATGGTCGTGTGGGGTGTCATTAGAAAGCATGTACTTTCACACGGAAAATATGGTCTTATTGGGGTTTAGAATCATCTACGACGAATTATGAGAAGTTGAAATGTTCAAGTGCTTATATTGAATCGTAAATGCTACCAAACTTCCGTAAGCTCTACTTTCCCTAAAAGTATATGCAATCACCTCTCTAATGACACCCCACACGACCATGTACGGCTCGTGTAACTGGAGAATTTTTTTAAAGAAAAGTGTAAGTTTTCGGTTTTGATCACCTCACACTAGCCACACAAGCTTCGAAGAATTTTTTTGAAAGTGGTTTTGGTTTCTGGGGTCGAATACCTTACTGGGCACGTATAAAAATTTCCAATAGAAAATGCGCCCGATTTCGGTCTGCTGTTTTTCAGAACAATTTCCTCTAAGTCTTTGTAGTTCCCATCCCAGTTCCCATTGATAAAATAAAAAAATTAAAAAAAAAACTTTGACCAGAAATTCTTTCTAACCAACATTGCCCTACAAACAGTAGGAAGTGCGCTAACACTATGATGAATTGATATAGCAGTAACATTTCGGTATGCTAAAAATTCTATCCAACTAAATAATTTCCGCACGGGTGTGATAAACGGAAACCACTAACGTTACATCCTGCTATTTCGTAATAAATGCAACCCCAAGAAGATGTTTGTTTTTGTTGCATACTCTTTTCATACATCTTACACATACATTTCTCTCGACCGACCCATACAGAGTCTTTTGCGGTAAATCTCAAAATAATATCAAATTTCAGTTTACATTAAGTCCAAAGCATATCCTGCATAACAAACGATTGTGATTCTCATGGCTGCTACATCCACATACAATAAAAAAAATTGAATGAAACCAATGTTTAACACATAGTTAAATGCACTGTTATAACAACAACACAATCGTCAGAGTTCAAATGTATGAAAAAAGAACAACAACAACGCAACATAATAACGACTGCGTATGGGCACACATTTTTATGTTACTTATTAAGTGTTTGTTCCTGCCCTACAATAGAGTTACGGTATTGGTTTCCCTTCGGTATGGATGGATCTATAAAACAATGAACTAAATCATTTCTAATGAAGAGATTATAGTAAAACAAAGGGTCACTATTCAGCTTTAATGAATGTTAAACCCGCTCGCATGTTACTTTTTTATCGTAATATTTAGACGCGGTCGTATTGAAAGTTCTTTCAAATTAACGAGAGTTTAAAGTGCAAGAATTTTTGGTGATTTGTTTAAAATGTTTTGATTTCTTATAATTCGTATTAACAAAGAAAAAAAACCGAAAAGAAAAAGTTGTAATCAGATGAATGCTTCATTCATATTCATCGTATCGTATGGGCACATACTGCGTATCATTTCATTAAGAAATAACTGTCTGGAAAATATGTTAAAACTCGCCGGGAGATTTTCATTACTTTGAATAAATTCCAAATTTTTAGTCAATTCATCACTTCGTCACCGATAAATAAAATTTACTTTTCATTTAGTAAGGCCCAATCAGTCGAGGGGAAACTACTACTAAAAAATCTGTTTCGATTTTACAACTGAATTCGCATTAGGGGTGTGCGATGGTTCGGGGATCGGGATGGAAGGGGTCCACAAAACATTCTTACCATCCCTAGATGTCAAAAAGTGATTTTAAAATTTTTTTAAAAATCATTAACAACTTGCGCAAAATCATTGAAGCTAAATTTGCGCGTACTTGTAAATAGACCGTGTGCAGTATAAATAATTTATTTTTAATTGATGTAGATTATTATTCTGTAGAACAAAAGTGTTAACAGAATATCTGAAAAATGTCTGCTTGATTTTATATCTCACTTTAAAAGCTGTAATTTGAATGAGACTAAAAGGATATCCGAACCATTCTAATTCATTCTAATTGGATTCTTACTAAGATTCTAATAAGTGGGATGGCATCGGGATGGCAACAATATTTTTCAATAATTTCTATAAAAAAATTTAAATATTTTTTTCAATGGTTTTCATGGTAAATCTTCTTTTTATTGAAATATGAAACTTTTTTCTCAAAATCGCACACGGTCTATTCTCATATTTTGACCTCTACCACAAATTGACTGCAATATATTTTTTTTATCAAAATTAGTGTTTTTCTACTAATTAGAGTCCAATTAAACAGAAAAGGTTCAAATTGGAAAATTTTTGCCGATACATTATGTTTGGTGTGTCGTCAAAGTTCGCCGACTATGAGAAATTGAGTAATTTTAAACTTGAAAATTCTATAATCGACATGGAAAATTATTCGATTATTGCTCAAATGGGCTTAAATTCTTGGGAGTGTTGTAGGTTATCCAAAAAAGAAAAGTTTTTGAAAATCGTCTGTGAAATGTGTGTGGCGTGACTGTTAATTGACCTAGGTTAAACTATAACCGGGCAACAACGGTTGCAAAACCGTTGTGACAACGTTGCTACAACGTTATTTTAACGAATAAGTTATTTTTTCTGAAATGCTACTTGGGATGTGGAACGAATCATTATGAGAAGGCGTAAAGTGGAGAAACTGAATTTGTTTCCACTGTTACGTTCAACAAGCTTTGTTTCTTTATAACAACGAGAGGCGAACAACTACAGCTGTCAAATAAAATGCAAAGGGCTTATAGTGAATCCCATCCAAAATTGCAACGTAATTTACTTCTACGATCGTAGACTTTGACCACGGCAGAGTAAAATAAACCAGGCAGGAGCGGTTCATTTTGGAAACGTCAAATAAGGGACCTAATACACTGTATGAAAATGAACTCAAATGAACACTGACATAAATTGAAAAATTTTATTCGCAAAAAATGTAGGGCTACTAGATTATTCAGGTCCCTAGTCAAAGTGGCGCTCCTGCCTGGTTTACTTTACTCGGTCGTGCTTTGACTAAACTAAACCAAAATGTTTAGCCCTCAAAATCGTAGGAACACCGTGAGCTCTCGAAATATATCTTTTTCGAGTTTCTTCCACCGTTGCTTGAACTCACTTTTGAAAGTGAGTTCAAGCAACGGTGGAAGAAACTCGAAAAAGATATAATTTACTTCATTTGTTAACAGCTGGTCCACTCATACAACCTCAAACGTGCCTTAAACGTGTTTATACGAGCTTAATATTCATACGCGCGCGTGGTATGGTTTACCAATATCAACACGAACAAAACAGATTGTATGAGTGGATTGAAAAACAGCTGAAGCAAATTGCATTTCTAATTCCATTTATTTTCAAAAATTCTCTTGTTCATCAGTTAAACTACCAATTTCGTCCTTGCGACATCTCATTTACAGCGTTTCACGGTCAAAAATAAGTTCAGTTAGACCACCGGCTTAATTATTATTATTATTCCAAGTGTGCAAATACCTCTGATGGAAGTCAGATTTTTACTTGATTCTCTCCTACATATAGGCTAAATGTACACAAAACATTGTCATACGAGTCATTGAGACACCAAAAACACTACAACTACCCACATTATAAACAATGCGGGAACAGTGCTATATATATAATCGCTGGAATGACATTTTCTGACACGGGATTCGAACCCCGATCATACTGGTGGAAGGTACGAATTCAGTCTAACATCAAACTATTATAGCTAGTGTATGTAGTGTGCTTTGCGTACACAATACTTTGGTGTTTTATTATCGATACGACAAAAGTGTGTGACATGTACAGGTACTTCCACTTAGTAACTTGAGAATGGTTGGAAGAGACAGAATAATGTTAGGACTTCTCGTATTGTTCAACTAAGCAACAATTCAGTACTGCTTGGACTGCAGATAGTATATACGAAACAATATATGTTAAATATTACATTTTAACATTTTCAATGTTTCAACAGAAAAGATCTATCAATATCGCAGCTGTTGAATCTCTATCAACCTAAGACAGTCGTAGACTTTCAAAACTTTCTTTACAAATGGGCGATCATCGAATGATCGTTACTTCTGGGTCAGTCTATTGTTTTATTTTCGAGGTTCGTTTGATCCGTAAATAATTAAACTTTAAAATCTTTCCATTTAACTAAAACAATGCGTTGTCTGGCAACATATAACAATAACAATATTGACCATCCTCGTCAAAACTAATGCAATTAAAATAAACATTAGATTATGTGTCTATGAAGTGTGCAACCATATTGTGTATACAAAAAAAAAAGATAAATGAATCAAATACATTGTTTTGAAGTGGAGCGCCAATCCAACAACTAAAAACAGAAAACAAGCCTTAGAGAAAGTAAACTGCACCACAAACTTACGATTCTGCTTCAATGTAATTTAGCCATTGGATTTCCTTATTTGTATTTTGTAAAAATAATTATTCATAAACCACATAACATTTGTTTAAGTATGTTACATGACAGAACAATACTTCCATGCTACGAATATTTAATTAGATTTTAACGTTGAAAGCCTGCATGCATAAGTTTCATTATACTAACTTGAAGTGCAATTTGTTTAGCTGTGTGTTAAATTCATTCGGTAGTCTTGACCAAGATTGTTATCATGCAAAAAAATCTTAAATTGAAAACTTTTGTCAAACAAAACAGACTTTGCATTGAACATCAAAGGCATTTTACGTTTAACAGTCGCTTTGTATTTATGGCTCATTTTCATTTGATCGTATGTCTCATGTACATTGGCGGAATTTTATCTTAATTAAATTAATTCATTTCGACTTGATTTCTATCAGATTTAAGCGTGCAGTCGAGATTTTTTTACTCGTCGTGGTATTCAAATAATGCGGTGTATCAATATTAGGTATGTTGTGCATATACAAGGCAAGGATTGCGCAAAATGTAATCTTTTGTTTAACTTAGAAATGGGAAGTTATAAGTCGTCACCTCGATACAAGATGTGTGTACTAAGAGATCAATATATGGATTCTTGCACCTAGGCCACTAAGCTGACTGTGGAAACGACCGGTTAGAGTGTAGGTACTGGTACAGGTTAGGTGTCCCTTGATCTGAAACTGTAAGAAGACTGGATTTTAACAGTTCAAAAGTTTCCCTGGAAGTACAAGAAAGTATAGGTAGCGTGAGTTTATTCGTGAATTTATTCGTGAATTTATTTTTCCTTTTTCGGTGTGTGGATTAAATCGTAAATCTTCATGATTTTTATCACTAGAAGATTAGCGACTCAATGGAAACTGTGTCAACGTGTAAACTGAATCAATATGGAAACTGTTTCAATATGGAAACTGTTTCAATATGGAAACCGTTTCAATATGGAAACCGTTTCAATATGGAAACCGTTTCAATATGGAAACCGTTTCAATATGGAAACCGTTTCAATATGGAAACCGTTTCAATATGGAAACCGTTTCAATATGGAAACCGTTTCAATATGGAAACCGTTTCAATATGGAAACCGTTTCAATATGGAAACAGTGTAAATATGGAAACCGTTTCAACGTAGAAGCCGTTGACATTAGACGTTATAGTTTATACTCGCAATACACCTAATATTATAAGAATTATGAGTGTTTTTCCTTTCAATGTATCCATGCCTTGATACTTTCTCAATTTCGGAATTTTTCAACTTTCAACCTTTTCCACTGACACTGTTTTTCGTTATCTCTGGTTAATTAAAAAGCAGCAGGAAATTTACATTTAGAGGTATATTATGATAGTTTCAAGTTATTTTTAAATGAATTTTGTACGAAAGCTTAATGCTTTTTGATTTTAAACTTGATAAATTAAACTGAATAGATCCATTGTCTATTTACGAAAAAAGTAACTGAGAAGCCAAACGTTAATACTTGGGACATAAGAAATGTGTGATCCGAAAATGCATTAGGGTTTATCTACGTTTATTAGGAATTATAAATCTTCTCCGCTGTGCTTTGGTGCATTTTGGTATAAAAGCGTGAATTTTTTACCATTGATAAATATGTATTTATGGATTCCAAAACGATTAGGAGACTTTGAAAAAGTGACCTTTAGCGCCATCTACATCCGGTTGAAGTTTTCGATGTAGAGGTAACTTCGATGAATTTCTGTGTAGCGGAAATCGAAGCTACACAGATGATATTGGGCCCAAACGAAAGCTGAAGGTTCAAAGTTTTTTTAGTGCAAAAAAAATTCTCGAATTTTCCGTTTTCCCGCAGTTTTCCCGAATTTTCTTAAAAATTATATTTTAAAACTGAGGTTAAACTTAAGTAATTTTTGAAATTAGTTCAAGAAAGTTTTTTTTTTCTTCGCTATTATCGTTGCGCGTTCAGTTTCCAAACTTTAAACCATGAAAAAGTTTTTGGAAGGTCCGCAACAATGGCAACCAGACACGATTTTTTTTCATGATCTAAAAACGAAATGAAACCAGTTTTTCGATTTAAAAAAAAGATTGAGTTCCCGAAATCTGCTAAAATTTGCAAATTTTCATACTTCAGCGAACTTAAACGCTTAGCTGGGCCCAGCTCTGCATCGAAAACTTCAAACGGAAACTTCAACCGGATGTAGATGGCGCTAGAGGTCACTTTTTCAAAGTCTCCTAATCGTTTTGGAATCGCTAAATGCATATTTATCAATGGTAAAAAATTCACGGTTTTATACCAAAAAATACAGTTTGTTCAACTACTATAACGCACTTCAAGCATAAGTGGTACTCTGAATAGAGTACTGAAACGAGGCAGTGTGTCATGAAACGACTTACAAGCTATACTTTTTGTCAAACTGAACTTCAGTGACCTAGTTACATCATTTGCCGAAATATTACTGTGGATCCAGATACTTAATCTGTCTATACTGTCATATCAAACACAAAAGAAACTTACGGTTCCGTATAAAGAGCAGCAATTACCATTCGAAATACCTATACACTAAGCAATTATCACAGTCAGCAGACACAATCGAAAGACAATTTACAGCCAACATATTCATGCAGAAAATATTCAAGATTTAACTGTAATTTTTCGGGACCAATTGTGAATGAATAGAAGAAATAAAAGTAGAAGCCAAACAGTTCTCATATTTCAAATAGCATGTAATCATAATAGTAATCATGTTTGTACTACACACATGCGACGTTGGCACACATTTTGATGTGACATGAATAAGATTTTGTTAAAGTCGCTTGAAGACATAATATTGTTTTCAAACTTGATCAATGAAGATCAATGAACTCAAGACAATCAGAAAAAAATAATAATCCAAAAACGGTTTATCATACATTTTCAATCCGAATATCTCCTTTAATATTGACGAGAATATTGTACACATGAAATAAATGCAAGCACATACCATGAACACTCAAAAAATATCACTTGCAAGGTTTTGTATGGTATTTATTATAAACTCCGGGTAGATACTTAATAACAGACGACTTGAAACGTTATATTTATAAGCATACGGTATAATAGATTTTGTTTATGTTTATCATCTCTGGTTCTATTTTTATTCAACGCAGTAGAGAGATGCTTAATAAATGAACTTGCAGTCATTAAATCAACCCAAATTTGTGGTCTAAAAATCTCAATTTAGAAATTCTAAACAAAAAAAACATCTGCTTAGACCCCCTCATATAACTTTTTTTTTGATGTACAATTTTTTATCACCAAGTACGTCGCTTATTCATTTTCCATATTTCGATAACTTCTTTATATTTATAAACCGCCAGTTGTTCAGAAGATTGTTAAATAGTTTACTCTGTGTGAATGGAATGAAGCAAAACAATTTAAACTTTGAGTACAATGTAACCGTTTGACATGTGACTAGACTATTTCTGACTTAAAAACAAAAATTTGTAGCTCCAGACTAAATAAGTCTGCGATATGTATGGGGAAAATGTGCAATTTCCGCTTATGGAGATAAAGTTTTGGGAGGTTTTTTTCAATTGAGAAGCACGAACCCTGAGCAAAGATCCTTTGTTCACACTCCCTGACCTTACTTCTTCTATCAAGGAATTTTCCCTGTTTTCGATAAGAAGTCGTTACGGCACTTGCCACCTAATGATGGTAGATCCTCATCTTGGAGTTCATAATACCCGACGGTGACGATGATCGTTAAGCTTCCAGTGGTTCGTGATCGCCTTAATTCCGATGTAGTAAGTATACCGAGTTCATTACTCTAGTATTTCGAGAAAATAGCATGAATTCCTCCTTGGTAGGCCGTCCATAGTTTTTGAGATTCTCTTTCCACACACATAGTATCGTGAGCCTTTTTAGTCCACCCCAACAAATATTTATGACAGAATTTGCTTCAGCTGTTTTATAGCTGGTCCACTTACATAATCTCAATGTCTCAATGTCACAATCACACGCGTGTATGGCTATTAATTTCGTATGTTGTATTTGTGGACCAGCGACCAGCTGAAAAACAGCTGAAGCAAATTACGTCACAAATTTGATAATGGTTCTGTAACTGTGCTTCCCATTATTAAATTCAAATCTTAATTTGGTCTGTGTCTGTTGTAGCTGCTTCTTTGCTTCAATCGTAGCTACGAGTTTAACATAGAAAATGCTTGAAGACTGATGGTATCAGAATTGACTTGGGATTTCTTTCGTTGAGACAGGAGTCATGGTGTGAGTTACATACATCAAAACTTGGAGGTTTTTGACAATTTGATTTCATTTCATTTATTTTCATAAAAAAGGCTTCTGAGGAACCACGTTCTATGGACTACCTGCTACAGGTTTCCATTGCGATTCAACGAAAAAATTCAAGTTGCGTTTTAGGGACCTTGGGACGTAATAGAATTGATGATTCTTGTTTATTGTAAATATTTGTTTTTTGAAAAGATCGTTTTTCTACCGGTTTGCGCCTTGCAACCTTTTTTTTCGCTTTTCATAAAGAAAAATGAAGAAATCTTAAACAAATGATCCGCGCAGCTCCAGTATGTATACATACAATTCTAAGGAGCTACATTACAACCGACATATGAGTGTTAATGCTAGGATCAGTGCTATGCTATAATATAATGAAATGCTAACCTTGTTGTAGTTTTGGATGTGCTCTGAACTTGCTGCACATTAAAGCAGATTTGAATAAAAGACAAGTTACGATCGGAGGGTTAAAATATTGTAAAATATGTAAAGAATGTCAGTTTTCCGTAAGCTCTCTTCCCTCCAGAATATATCAATATCGTATAAAACTGTAATCATAGATCATAAAAATAGTGATCCACTTCCCGAACACCACATGCTCGACCGGTTGACAAAACATTTAAAATGCATTAAGGTCTATTAATGACCGGTGAAGTACTTAAAAATAATGATGACCAAGCATCCGATTATTAGATTGTTGAACTTTTCCCTCTACGAAGCGTGTAACGACAAACTGCACCGACTTGGCAATATAATGTGATCGAAGCAAGCACGAAAATCTAAACAAAAATCGCTTTTCTGCACTGTATGGATTTATGGTCTCTGTGAGCCACATTACATTCTTTTTGCTCGGTATAAATTTTCAATGCATTAGAATTCAGTGGAATATTATATAAATTAAGGACATGTATAACGCATAGATTTGCAATATATAATTGTCTCAATCTACTGTAAATTCATTATCAAACAAGTTCTCGCCCATTGAAGGCTGATAACAATTTGAGAATTATAAATATCAAGTTTTTCTTTTCGTTCATTGTATTTTAATAGAAACTAATTTATTGTATTGAGCATTTAATCATATTTCCAATGAACAAAACTAATCTTTTTTGCTTAAAAGATCATATACACAACGTGTGTAACTGTTTATAATTTCACTGAGAAAAACCAGTTTGAATAACATTTTTTACCTTCTTATTTTTCTACCAAGTTATTTGAGTCTGAATCTCTGCATTTTATGTAATCATCATTTTACGATTAGTTGAGGAACGACGGTGATACCATATATATTCTGTGTGCGACCATACACATATCTATATATATACGACGTTTACACATAGGTATATAGAAATTATACTTTGGATTCGAAAGAGTTGCATTATTGTTAATGATGATAGGAAGAAGATTCGTTAAAAAAACCTTCCTAGAAGATTTGAAAATGTAAAAACATAAATGGGAATAGTGCAAACCTTTTATGGCACAGAACTCGTAAAATCTTTTGTAGTCGTATTAATACACCATGCATGTTGTACGAACTTTTTTTCCTTGTCATTTATTATTAGAGAAGGCAAAAAAACTTGTTTTTATGTTTTCTCAGAAATAAAAATGGTTTGTTGTCATAAATCGTAGATATGTTGTCTGTTTATGCTGTGCTTTTCGTTTAACCTCTTTTTTTTCGTAAGGTGCAAATTGGACTGGACAAGTCAAAGTTTTCTGTTAGAAGTTAATGCCTTTTTTGCACATTCGAAACTTGATGATTAAACCTACTTATTGAGGTGAAATCGTTAAAAAAAAGTTACGCAAAATTCTTCATTAAATGATGGAATATGCAGTGCCGCCTCAGCCTAAGGGTAAAATGGGCTCTTGCCCTGGGCATTAGAAGATTAAGTCCAGTGAACTCATTCAAATTTTATGCTCATTTGTTGTTAACACTAAGATTGGAATGGACTCTATTTGAACCTCACATATTAATTCTCAAAAATGAGTTCAAAAATGATGGCCGATTTTCTCAGTAACTTAGACCATTTTCAGTCATTTCGCGACTTTGAGAGCTGAGAGTGTGTTTGCTAGAGAGAGTTTTGCTTTTACCCATTTCTCTTCTATTTCGAAAATCCAAGAAACGACTGCTAATATGAACATTACTAAAAATATGAAAACTCTGAAAAATTGGTGAAACTTTTAAGGCAAATCACACCCTACTTAATGCACGCGACCGATCCACCCTGCAGAATCAGACAATCCAAGTGACTTGACACTTAGTGACATAATCTTTGATAATGACTAGACAATAGTGAGACTCAGTGCCATGTAAATGTTCACTGATAAAAAAGATTTTGGCGGTGTACTTCGCATATGTATGATATACTTCTGTTACGCATAGTATGCGTCGGATATGTATGGCAAACCTGTCGTATGTAAGTTTACGTACAATAATATTGTGTGCCATACATCTCACGCGTGTAGTCGACGTAGGACATGTGTAAAATTTTGGTATGTGTCCCCTGCCTCTCGCCTTCACTTACTGCTGCAGAAATGTTAGAGACAACGAATTTATTTCATGAGGCTTTTTTTGAAATTTTTTGGTTATTGATGAAAATGTGGAATAAGAGATCTGTTTTACATTTATCGCATACGCGGTGTGATTCCCCGAAAAAATTATTCACCTAGGATATGTAAACAAACATTATACTTCTGTAAATTGTCAAAGTGTCATTCGCATATCTTGTCGTCTCGTTTTCGCTTATGCGATAAAAAAGAATATGCACGTATGACAAGCCGTCTCGGCAAGCCTCAACCGCCTTGTCATACGTGCATAATATTTATTATCGCATACGCGGTGTGATTCCCCGAAAAAATTATTCACCTAGGATATATAAACAAACATTATACTTCTGTAAGTTGTCAAAGTGTCATTCGCATATCTTGTTGTCTCGTTTTCGCTTATGCGATAAAAAAGAATATGCACGTATGACAAGCCGTCTCGGCAAGCCTCGACCGCTTTGCCATACGTGCAAAATATTTATTATCACTCAGCCGCAGAGTCTCAGCGGTATAAAACGACTACTACCAAACACTTTATAGACTTTTCTTTACAACGCACATTGAATCCACTGAATTTAAAAAAAAAAACACTTTTTTGGCCATATATTTAACGTTGTTTTTCTGTTCTTTTCCATTACAGATTGCGTGAGCGAACCGGGATGTCTAAAGTGCAACACAAAGGGATGCATCAAATGTCCACATTACATAACATTTGACGAACATAAATGTGTTCCAGAATGTCCTAACGGATACATAGAAGAATGGTCCACCGTTCCGGAATTGATGGGACGCGTTTGCCGACCTAGTGGATATTCAGATCCAATGACTGCAACGATAGTTGGCTTAACAGCTGGTGCTGTAGTTTGCTTTGCGATACTGATACTGGGTATCGTCATTATGAAACGAAAGCAACGACGAAAGTTGATACGTGATACACTCATCGATGATTCGATTGAACGAGAAGATTTTTTAAAGCAACTCGAAGAATTACGACCGAACGCCGAATTCTTTTTGGCAATGCTAAACGACACAAGAAAACAAATCCGAAAACTGTATTTATCCGGCGAGCACGTTGCTGCCAATTCGTATAGACCAATTGTGCGAGACCTAGCCAAAATTTTAATTTTAGTTAATCGACCCATAGAACTTATAGCTAGGCCACCACATGACTGGCACCGTGTGTTCATATGGTCTCTGCGTATTTTAGATAGATATAAACCACAAGTAGCACAATTAATAGATTTTCTCCAAACACCATCACCGACAATATCGGATCCGCGGATCGGATCGTCTCAGTATTCCACATTCAAATCAACCAATACGGCGACCACCGCCATGAGCAGTGACACAAAGAATCTTCATCAAATGCAAATATTTGGTTCGTTAATTAGTCTACACGAATTTGAAGAGCCACGATCGTCGAATCCATTTAAACGAAATTCGTGCAGTACGCTGAAGAGTGTAAATAATTATCCATCGTCTGATATACACGGCAGTTCGGTGTGGTTAGAAGACGAATTTTTTAAATTGGGATTTCGACCTCAAGATGAAATAACGACGGAATTGTGAACTGAGCAATTAACAAAATTTAATTTGGGTGTGTGAGTCCATTTTGAGTTTTTGTTAATTGAACGAATTTGGAGAATAAAAATGAAATGAAACAGAAACAATTGAACTAATTATTGTCACAAAACGCAATATTTAGGTGCTAATGATATGGCAAGTAGTAAACTTTGCTGTAACTCAATTCGTTTTTTTTTAAATTATGGAACATGACATTGAATTCAACTAGAAAATGTAAAATCTTACTTAATGTGGTGTGGTACACACACTTTACCGATTTGAAATACATCAAGTCATGTCAATTATTGTATTGATATCCAGTGTCCTTTGAGATTTAAAACGTTATTTCAACATACTGATCACAAAAATTACCTTGAGGACACTTACAGTCAGATGCAGTGAAATTTCAGCATAAATTTGCTTCAGCTGTTTTCCGGCTGATCCACACATACAATCAAAACTGTTTATACAATTGAAACTGATGTACACACGCGCATGCTAGTGGCAAAACCATATAAATACTTATAAACTGTTTTGATTGTCTGTGTGGATCAGCTGAAAAACAGCTGCAGCAAATTCATGCTGAAATTTCAATGCCACGAACTGTACGCCTTCATTTCGAAAAATTTGAAATTGTGTATGTAACACAAGGAGAAGGCGCTCGAAAGATTGCGTTTTTTTTTTGTTCAACGTGATTTGTCAACGGACCCTCTCATTGTTTTCCATCTTCTTTTTCCGTTCTAACTCCTCTAAAGTTAAATTCAAATCCATTCTTCAAAGGTTAGCTCAAAAATTAAAAATCAATTTGGCGTGGGACCAACACGTAGCGAAATCCTTGTTGTACAGCTACGCCCTGTAGATTATGTGCTAGCAGGAAAATAAGCTGTAGCTAGAACTTTGTTGAGGAAGAACTTTCGCAAACACCAACGCACTTCAAGCAAAAGTGCTTGTAATGACAGCTGTCAAATAGAGTACTATTTTGTAAGAAAATTTGTTCCAAATTTTTTTACAGTGCCAAAAATTGTTCGATACACTGTCCAGTTTCAGGACTCTATTTAGAGTACCACTCATGCTTGAACACATAAGAATTGTTTGCGGTAATGACCAAAGCATATAAACAGAGAACAGAGAAAATAGGGATCCCGACTTTCAGGTAAATGTGTTTTTGCAATGTTATCATCGCACGAATTCAATATAATGTGCAACATAACGAAACTAAAATCACCTGAAAGAGGGGATCCTTGCGTATCTGAGTATTTGCATTACTTTCAGTGTTTATATGTTTATATGTTATCAACAACTTAAGTGGCTCGGTAAGGCGTCGTTCAAAAATGCCGTTTTTTTACGGAATTTTCGACAATCCTTCCTCCTCGTCACGCAAAAAGAGTTTGACTAAATTGACCTAAATTGTTAGAATCTGTGTTTTCTATAACACATTCCTGCCCCAACGTCATGACGTGATTAATGAAGATGTGAAAAAGAGGTTTTATCAATAATTCCATAGCTTTGATTGACTGTATCGAGCTCTATTTTCCAGAAACTTCCAATTTGTCGGTACATGTATTATTTGTTGACTAAACCACATAAAGTTAGAATGTTTTGCATTATTTTATTCAATTTAAATCACAGTGAAATAGGAATAAATTTTTCGTATTACTTTCGACGAAAATTATTCTATTAAATACAAAATCAAAGTTGTGGTAACGCACTTTGTTCTAGTCATTTCCATTTTATGTATAAATACAAAATTGAATTTAGAGATATTTTTAATGAAATTATATTTAAACTAAGATACCATAAAATGTAAGAATATTTTGTAATAAAAGTAAACGGAACGTTAGTTATATCTACGTTAACAATATTTTGTTATAAATTGTTTCAACCGATGAAGAACCGTAGAATAAAAATAAAAGAACAAAAAGAATTAAAAAAGGCAAAACAAAAAACTTGTTTGTTTGTATGTGCATTTCCCACTATAACTGAATCAAATTTATTGTTTTTTTCTTCTCTCTCATTTAATTTTAACTTAATTTAGAGGTCAACGCCAAATGTCTTCAAGTCTTTTCATGTCTTTTATATAAAATTTTGTGTAGGCAACGGTTTTTATTCTTTTCTTGTCGATACTCACTCAGCTCGTTAACATAATCGATTAAAGAATTATTAAATATAAAATCTTTGCAAATAACTAAAAATGAGCCGCTATAATCCATACCGTCCGAATTTGTAATTCTTGCAGTCCCACAAAAGAATCTAATTCGGATTAAACGGAATACTTCAACGTTTTTGGAGCTAAAAAACCGTTCTCTTCATGGTCCATATTACAAGTTTCAGAGATTGGTAAAGCCTTGGATAAATGAAAATGAGAATACAACTGCCACACGAAAACATGTCTCCCTATAAATTCGGGAATATATTTATTGAAATACAAATTTTAGGAGGAAAGTCGTTACAATAATTGGCCCAGTTACGTCATCAATTCTCATTTAGAAAATATTTAAAAAAATTAAAAACTGCATTTCGGAGAAGCCTGTAAGTACTTATACGGTAGGTGTTTAGAGCTCTGTACTTTTCAAGATATAATCGGTAAATTCCATTGAAGTGCAGAATTTGAGACAGCTGGTCTTTCACATCAATATTAGCCGTACTCATACAAGTGTAGGTGAATAAACCGACAAAATCACTAATACAATACCTTCTCTAGCAATCAAACTACTTTTATTAAGGCGGTGAAACCTGAGAGTTTGTTTGCTAGAGAGAGTACTGACTAATGCCACAAACAGCAGCATGAGCAGCTGTTGCAAATTTACCGACTATAAATGTGACGCTTATGATGACTGAATCATAATAATTGGCGTTTTACCTACACTGAAGTGGCGCCACTTTTTTATGAAAAAATTAGTACAGGCGGGAGGCGAGGAAAAATAAGACGGGACATTTACAATCCAATTCTTCTTATTCAATCCACATACATTACCAATGTTACAACATTTACGTATGTTTATGTATCATAACGTGTACATTGCATGTGGATTGAAAAACTTCGATTGGATTGTATTCGTTGAAAATGTGACTTGTTTATTTTCTCGTACTGTATGAGCAAAGGTCATATGCCACTCACTTTTCCATGTATTTTTGATGTATCGTGATCTTTGCTAAATGGTGCTGCCAGCTTCCACCTCAAGTGCCAAGAAGCATTTTATGAAGATTTTGGGAGATTTATAAATAGTAGTTCATAAATTACAAAACATCATATAGGGGTATCGTTATTTCGTGACAAAACGTGACAGGGTGATCGACAGCCAATTTGATGGACAGTATGTCACGCAGCTGAATATATTACTGCACCACTCATGCTTGAAGTGTGTTGACTGCAAACAAAAGATTCGATAACGTCACTTTATATCTATACTGCTATAAATGTTTTCAAACAAGAATAGATCGAAGACTACGACTTAAATTCAGAAGAAGTTTCTCGACAGACTATGTTTCTGAAGAACTATTTTTGGGTGTGATTTGAACAGTTGATTATGTAAACTTTTGACTTGGATATATTTTGAAATGTGCCATTATCAAATAATTATTCAATGCGTATACTAGAATATGCTACAAAACGCGTTCAATTGTGTAGAACGAGATACCTTGCTTAGAACTATTAGAGAAAAAGCTCCATCAATTTTCCCTTTTTTGTGGCAATGTTATTCTACAACGTCATGTCTCTTTTTCGGTTATGACCAAATATCCTCTCAGGTTGGAGCCCAACAGGGTGATCCATGTGGACCGATGGCATTTGCATTGAGTATACACCCAATTATCGAAATGTTGACTTCAGAACTAAATGTATGGTACCTAGACGACGGTACCTTAGGCGGTGATCCAGAAACAGTCCTCCACGATTTCGAAATTTAAATTGAAGAGTGTAGAAAGATTGGTCTAGAAATAAATCCAGCAAAATGCGAAATTTTCTACTGTGGAATGGAGGACGAAGGTATAACGAAAAAATTCGATTATATTTCTCCAGGTATCAGAGTAATATCAGACGGCCTCGAATTATTGGGTGCTGCAATTACGGAAGAAGCTGAGGAGAGAATTTTCATCAAGATGCACGATAAAATGAAAATCTTGTTCGAAAGACTTAAACAGTTGAATCATCACATGGCATTCTATCTTTTAAAAAATTGCTTTGGAATTCCTAAATTAACTTATTTATTACGAACGACAGGTTATTTCAAACACGAACACCTCCTTAGAAGTTTGGATGAAGATATGAAACGTGCAATGGAATGGATTTGTAATTCGAAGTTTAACGATCAAAAATGGTCACTGATCAGTCGTTTCGTTACCGATCAAAAGTGGAGGCCTTGGAATTAGAAAAGTATCAGAAATTTGTTTACCATCATTCATAAGCTCGGTTCATTCGGTTATCAATCTCGTCACTTCGATGTACCCACAATTATCAGATGAGACAATGATATCCGACTACAGTCGTGCTTTGGAGAAGTGGTTTACTCATTCTGATGAAATTCCTATCCATATGTCGAGCCAAAGATCTTGGGATAACTTGCTAATTTATCAAAAAATTGATTCTTTAAGTTTCGATTCTCAATTAGATAAAGCAAGATTCTTAGCATCAACAGTAAAGGAATCGAATTCTTGGTTGACAGCCCTCCCATCGAAATCAATTGGTACGTTACTTGATAATAACACGTTTCGAATTTCGATCGCATTGAGAGTTGGTACAGGTATTTGTAGTCGTCACAAGTGTGTGTGTGGTGAGTTTGTGAGTGAAGATGGAACCCATGGGTTAAGTTGTCTTTATAGTGCAGGCAGAATTCCTCGTCATTCTGAATTTAACAATATAATACATCGTTCACTTAAAACAGCGAATTTTCCATCGATGAGAGAACCACCTGGAATGTTCAGAGATGATAAGAAAAGAGTGGACGGAGTCACATTGATACCATGGTGTAATGGTCAACTGTTGGTCTGGGATGCGACGTGTTCTGACACCTTAGCGCCGTCATACCTGCGTCTTAGTTCAAAAAAGGCTGGTTTAGTGGCAAGAAAAGCAGCAGACGTCAAGCTAAATCGTTACAAAGAGCTTTTGGATCAAGGTTATTTCATTTTACCGTTCGCAGTAGAGACGTTCGGTCCTTGGTGTGAGGAAGCTATTCGTTTCGTGGATATCCTAGGCAATTTGATCTTTGAAAGAACTGGTGAAGGAAGGTCTAAAACTTACTTGAAGCAAAGAATAGGTATTGCTTTACAGCGCTCAAATGCAGCTTGTGTTATGGGAACGTTTAGAGAAAATGAATTCGAACGGTTGGACGAGATTTTTTATATACTGTGATTAATTTGTTAGCCGGTTTCTCTTAGTTAAGTTTCTAGTTAAGCCTTTCTCCTGTTTCTCCTGAATCAGGCCAGTTTCCATGGTTCTGGATAAATAGAATAGGGAAATTTTTGTTAAGTATAGAAGCCACTCCATGGGTGGAATTTGTTTCATAATTTGATACAAATTCAGGATGTTGAACAAAACAATAAAAAAGAAGTACACAAAAAAAAACTACAAATTATGTGTTTAAATATGTCAATTTTTCCGTTACGTAATTTTCGAAGGGCCGGTACAATAAAAAAAGGTTCAAAAGCCTTAGTGAAGCCTGCTCGTCTGACCCTAACAGGTTTTCGGGCCTGCGACACTTCAGATTAGGTCACCTACGAAGGCACCTCAGTATTTTCTGTATCTCCGAATTTCCCAATCAATTCAACTGTAACCGCTCATTCGAAATTAAGTTTATTATGCGGCTGCTCGCTAAAATTTCGATTGGGCATTATTTTGGAAATGTCATAACAAATGCAAAAAGTACTGGGTACTACCTGAACTACATACTCAGTATCTATCAATCGAAGTAAACAGATAACTGAATTTTTGTTATTTAAATCTAAATTCGATACCATCATGAGTCACTCTGCTACGAAACATATGTGAAGCGCACAGGTCCAGACATGAATCGAAAATGCATAAGGAGCTATGCATTTCTCGATTTGGAAACAACGGGTCTACCCGCCATGGAGTTTAATAAAACAAAAATAACGGAGATTTGTGTTGTGTCAGTCTCGAAGGACAGTCTTTTAAATACAGAGAAACATGAACTACCGCGAGTCTTAAGCAAATTGTCGTTTTGCGTTAATCCTTGCAAGCAAATCAGCTCCGAATCGACTCGTATTACAGGTTTGGCATTTCAGGTGGCTATGTCTGCGAAAATGATCCTACCTTTGTTTCTTCCCAGGTCTGGACAATTTTATGTTAGAAAATGAAACTAAATTCGATGAAAATTTCGTAAAATTACTCAACCACTTTCTCCTACAACTTCCACAACCTGTGTGCTTGGTAGCTCACAACGGAGATCGGTTTGATTTTCCCATCATGCAGAGACAACTAAAAACACTGAGCATGACGTTGCCCGATGACACGTTATGTATGGATTCATTGCTGTTTTTCCGGTTATATGAAGGTATCGATGGTTTTGTGTGCACGAAAGATACGCCTACAGTGCTCTAATGTGTTTCATTGATAGATTATTTGGAACGAGAGAAGTTGGATGAACCGAAGCCTTTGCCAGATGAGCTGCCCGTGGAAAATTACTTGACGGAAACAATTCCAAGTAGCGATGCTGCCATTGAAACGAAGATACTGACGATAGATGAAATTTCACCCGTAGAAGTAACGTCGTCAAATGATACTCAACTACTACGCCAAATAATTGAGCCGAGTTCATCAACGGATATGCTAACCGACATCGTAGACATAAATGAAACGTTGTCAGCGGAAGATGTGAAAGCTAAGCAGATAGTCAACGAATCAACACCTTCTGATCGTAAGACATTGGCGAAAAAGGAATTATTTTCGAAAAGATTGTCATCGTACGGTAGTAACAGCGTAACACCAGGATCGAAACGAGTACTATTTACACCTCAAAACGGCAATTCAAGCGATAGTCCCTCAAAACGTATGAAATTTACACTAACTGCAGTTCATGAGCGTTTTTTTGGTTGTGAGCCAAATCAATCTCATTACGCAGAGAATGATGTCTTAGCACTGTTGAAATGCGCTGTCGCCTCAAAATTGGAATTTATCGAATATGCTGCAGTGAATGCGAAACTTTTTAAGGAAATCAGACCGCTCGGGATGTAGGACCTGTCTGTTTTAATTTATTTTTTAGTCAATTTTACCGATCATTAGTCGATCGACTTTAATAAATTTTTTGTTATTTGATGCATGCCATCAATTTCACGTCACATTGTCCTATTTTAGTAGACTAGAGATTTTCAAAAAATTTCAATTTTAGATTTCGCAACGTTGCGTAAAATCGCATTCTAACTCGAAACAAAAATATTTCCAAGACCTTCAAATTTCATTGGTCAGTATCAATGAAAATACATAGTTTATACACCGCAGCGGTGTATTATAGAAATGTAGCCAAATTTCCTGAAACGTTTTCTTAATAAATTTGATTTTTTGATGTACTGCAATGAGTATTGTTGCACATTAGTTTAATTACTCATTGTTACACCGTTTTTTATGGCTGAGTGTGTGTGTGTTTCTGTGTGATTGAAGTTTTCGAAGCCAGAAAATGATTCATTACGCTCTCATGTAAGACCTGGGTCAAGCATCCAAAATACTCTGCTTTTTTGCTTGAATATAATTGTTGTTTTGAATTGTGGGTTATAGTCCTCGCCTTCAGCCATAACTACAAACATTCAGCACTTTAACAACAAACATCCGAAAAAGACAGTAGTGTCCCATTACACTGTGTGTAGCCAAATGATACTGAGAAGTCTATAACTACTGAGGAAATTTCATACAAAAAGTACTCTATTTGGCAGCTGTCATAAATAGCACTTTTGCTTGAAGTGCGTTGGTAAAACAGATTTTTGTTTTAGACATATCGGCAATGTATGGTACTTTAAGATGCCTTATTTTTGGAACTGATAAATTGCGTCAATAAAAAATAATTTTTTAACAAAAGTCTGAGAATGTTTTGTGCTTTACTTTTAACTTGTCTGGTGTATTTTTCAGTATAACTTTGTTCTATGAGCCCAATGCGCCTTTTGGTAGCCAGTCCGGCACAGAATAAAATTTCCGTAAACCAACTAATAATCTTCAACTTTACCAAATTTGTTAAGGTTCTCAACACCTTCAAGTAAGTGAATTCGCATACTCCACCGAACAATGCATTACACCCATTAGTCAATCCGTCCGAATCCGTCGGCACAGATAAGACGATTACATCCCCAAAGTTTATTCAGTCCAGACAATGTGGAAGTATCTTAAAAAAAATCGCCAAAGAAATTTTGACGATACTTCTCATTTTGGCGATATTTCTTAGTGATTTTTCTTGACGATCCATCATTTTTTGTTGATTCCCAGGTGAAAATGAAGGTCTCAAAAGTTCGAAAAACGAAGTCTCACGGTCTCAAATCTATTGTCTTTTGAGACGTGAGACTACGTTTTTCGAACTTTTGAGACTTTAATTTTCACCCGGTTTTGTTTAATCACTATTAAAAATCGCCAAAGTGTGAAGAAACGCTTTGACGATACATTTTGTAGAATGATAAAATTGTTAGGCTCGCACGAAACGCCATTACATGACATTTTGAAGAAGGAATAAGGAATAAGAAGGAATCTGATGCAATTTAGATCATTTGTTTGTTATATCATCATCATTGAACGCAAGCGAGTCCATAATCATACCTACGATCGAAGAATTCCGGAAATTAAACGAACAATGGAATCGGGAAATTAGTAAGGTAAGAAACGATTGTGGTATGTGGTGTACTCCAATTTTTATCGCTATATCTAGCGAGCCTGTAAAACTGGGACTCGTATTAGCTTTCCTCTTCGCAATTAATTTTCCTATTGTTACCGTCTCTCGACATCCTAATTACAGATCGAAGTCCAATTTGAAAACGAAGCAATAAGTCTCAGAATGGTAAGAGTAACAGTCGAACTCTGGTCTACTTCATAGAATTAGATTCGCTTTTAAAGGGTCAATGACGTACGGCAGTTGAAACGCTTACCCAAGTAGCATTTCAGAAAAAATAACTTATTCGTTAGAATAACGTTGTAGCAACGTTGTCACAACGGTTTTGCAACCGTTGTTGCCCGGTTATAGTTTAACCTAGGTCAATTAACCGTTGGATAACAGTTAAACAACGAAAAAGTTAAAAATTTAAGGTAGAGCAACTATAATTTTTAACTTTTTCGTTGTTGAACGGTTATCCAACGGTTAATTGACGTAGGTTAAACTATAACCGGGCAACAACGGTTGCACAACCGTTGTGGCAACGTTGCTACAACGTTATTTTAACGAATAAGTTATTTTTTCTGAAATGCTACTTGGGTAACTTTATTCAATCGGAGGTGATCATCTGCTATCGACTACGACATAAATAATAAGCGACAATCTCTGACTAGTGAGGCTTTATGTAAATGATATAAATGATTTCTGAAATCAATCTTTGAAAATCTTCGATTAAATGAAGTAATAGTTTGAACAGTAAAACTGTTAGTATGCTTGCTGTCTGTGACAGGATAATATATAGTTTTTTTGTCCAAGAAGTGCGGAACCCTTCAAGGAGTCCAAGAAGTGCGGAACCACTCGAGGTTCAGAGGTTTTCAACAATTGTACCCTTTGCATGTTTTTGGACTTCAAACGACTTTTTGTTGTTGTCTGCCGAGTGAATCACTGAATTAATAATTAATTAATAATTAATTAATAATTAATAATTAATAATTCAGTGAATTATACACTTACTGATATATCATATTTAGGCGAATCACAATCAATGGCCTATTTTTGGAAAATTTTGGCAAACTTAACAAATTAATTTTCCAAGAAAATTTGCTCTGAATGTTAAATTGACTCCCTTACCTCTTCTGTAATGATTAAGTCCGGCTCTGAGTTCCATCTGCCCAATAAATTCAATATTCGATCGTGTCCGCACTCAAATGTTTTACAGCCGATAATTCAGAGTTTATTGGGAAAATTCAAAGAGAGATTTTACTGATAGTTTTATTAGTTTTCATTCATCCTCATCAAGCGTACAGCGCACTGTTCTTTTTTTAGTTCTCTTTTTTTTGTAATTCAATAAGTGTTGTTAACATCTAAATATACGAAAAAAAGGAATTTCAATTAAAAATGATTGATCAAACTCACTTATTGGCTTAACAATAAATTATTATGAGAAGAATTAATACAAAATATTAGTGTAATGACTAATAACCAGTCTTCGGAACAAATTTTGGGACGACAAAATCCATAATTTAACGTTTTGCTAGCAATGTGTTGGGTTTGTGAGACTAAAAGACAATCAGAAAAGAAAAAAAAACGTTTTTGAATAGTGCAGCACACTTATAACGAATAATTGACATTGATAGGTATGTGGGTGACTGGGGGACAAGGATAAGGAACAGAAAATGTATGGAAGCTAGTAAAACAAGAGGACTGTGAAGTGCATGGAAAATTAAAAATTTTAGATTTCAGGCAAGAGGCGTGGCTCGTAAGCTTCTACTAATCATGTTACATGGCACTGTCAGTGATGAAGAAATGATCCAACATGAAAAGACTTTATCAAGTCGCCTCGCCTCTTCCCTGATTCTGTTCACACACTCACTCACAAAACAACCAAGCACAACAACACTTACGTATTCTCCGATGACACACAGTCGCCAAAAAGGATGTCCGATTTGCTGTTGATCAAAAAGACCAACACGAACGATATTATCATCACAACGAATCCAATAGCCAATGTTTTTGCCTCCTGGGTCGACGACGGTTTCAAGAAAATTCGAGCGTTCAATTCACGCCAAGTTGACTCCGTCCATGTGGAATAATTGCCGGATGTCCAATCGTAATCTGTAGCCGAAACGATTCAGGAATTATTCTACGGCGCAATGAAGACAACAAAGAAGCATTACCTTTTTCCAGGAATGCTGGACTGTATGCTTGACTGAAATTTTGAGTGGTATAATGACATTGTCCGGTTCCGTTGAATCCCGCGAACCAGTTCAATGGCAGTGTAGTGCAATTTTGTTCATCAATCGGCACGGATTGGCCAATCAAAAAACCAAGGAGTCGATATGTCCAAGCGACGGATTCGTGGGTGTATGACCCTTGAACACTCACATATCTGAAGAGACAATAAAACATTGAAAAAGGCTTACGGATGAAATTACTTTGAAATCAGGTAACCTTAATGGAGGCGGCGCATCAGGTCGTGCTGGTAGATTCTTAGGACCTGCAGCTCTCAATAACGGACATTCCGACGATATCAGAAAACAGTACAGTAGCTCGTCAATCTATAACAATCAGCACAATCATGTTTCTGTAACAATTCCGCTTTCCATGTGTCATCCTTACCAATACTGGATTCGATCCTTTATCACCATTATAAGGACCGCCGGTGATCATTTGGTAGATTGAGGCTGCTAGAACGGTCGAAACATCTCGAATAGCCAGTTGAATTGAACTAGCCGGAAAGTCTGAGTTATCATTCCGATCCGTTACAGTCGTGAAGTCTTGGCTGGTGTTGAAATATCTGAATTTGATGTTGTGTTGATCATCGAAAATCGAGTGGTAAAACCGATTTTGTGGGTTCGAATTCAGCACAACAGCTGGGAATGTAAGGTTTTGCCGGAGGAATGATTGAGCCGATGTCGGCGGAAGATTTTGTGTTATTTTGTCGGTTATGGACATGTTAAAAGAAAATTGCTGGCTGTACTTCTGCAGTAGATTGACCAGTTGATTGGCCTGAAATGCGAAAACAAAAATCCGCCGAATTTGGAGGAAATGTTCTTCGTGCTCGATTTTGTACCTCATCGAACTCCTTCGCTCGGTACACTGAAAATTTCTGCAGCTCATCCAACGATCCAATGTCGATCATCATGGCAATATTCTCCATTCCGATCTCATGCGTGCCATGCGCTTTCGACGGGAAGTGCCCGTTGTTGACATCGTACACAAAACGTTGTGATCCGATAAAATCGTACGATTCACCGTTGAACAGAACAAACAGCACATTCGGCTTGTCTGATACTATCCGTTCTGGTAGCAGTTGGGCGAGGAATTGAGCCGTCGATATCAATGTCGCGAATGAAATTAGAGAATCCATGGCACCCAGCCCGATTCCTACGATATGGAAGAGAAGTTAGGCAATCTGAAAGCTTTTGCTAATAGAAGCGCACCGTCAAACATGGATGTGGTGTCCATTCTCGCAGTTACCAATACGAATTTCTCATGCGACTGTTTACCTCGCTGCAATCGTGGAATATTCTCTCTGGGGAACAGTGTGGCAAAAACGTTTTTACCTTGCAACGGGTCACAGAACCTTGTTGCACTTAAATTATTCATGTAATTGGTACGTCGCAGGCACACTTCTGAATTGACAGCAGCTGACATAAATGTATTGATCTGAATGCTGCAGAGCGATCGCTGATGTTGATTGACGGGATCGTCCTTATTGAACCGCTCGAAGCAATCGAGAATTTTCGTTATTTCGGCATCATCCGAAACGTAGTAAATGGGAAAGGGAAAGTTTTCGTGCAACAAACCCGTACCAAATGGATTCCAGGTCGTCTCGGGCTTAGTGACGTCGCAACTTTGTGCATCGATTGTACTGAATTGGTTCGGACATTTCAGCTCTTGACTGAATTGGGTCAATTTGTCTTTTACGTTGTTTATTAACACAATTGCCGACACGTGCGGACTATCCTTGATCGGCATTATGTGTTCGCGACTGAATAGTTGCGGTGTTACAACCACAGCATAGGGGGGTGATGGCGGATCTTTCAGTACAAATTGAAAATCGTCCGGCGTATTTATCAAATGAAGCACTCCAACGGATCCACCGTATGTAGCTAGTGCACAAAATAATCGGAATTATCAATTGAGTTTTATTGGGAAAGTCCACTCTTCTTACATGTGCATCCAGTTTCGTGTGTTCCATTCAGACGTTTAAAACAACTAGAACCAACTATTGAACTAAACATTTTGTCTTTTGTTCTTTGGCCATTTGCTGGAAAGGAAACAACGAAAATTGTTAATGACTGTGTCTTTGTTGCGTACGGAGAGGCAGTCCCAAGACTTCCAGACAAAGTTTATCGAGTAAGAGACTCTTAATGATTTAATAATCGTCAACGTAATATTGCGGTCGGCCGGAGAGTATATGAACGTGTAGCTTACCATTAACAATTATGCTAAACAATATCACTAACATACACTTGTGGAAATGCATTTTACGTAAAAAAATCCAATAAATTTAAAATAAACTTGCGATTAAAATGAAATGTTCAGTTGTTGTTGTGTAGTGTTTTATTCGGATGTGTCATTTCTGTGTGGTACAGCTCTCGATTTCATTTCTGATTATTTTTTGTTTGACAACCTAAAGAGTGTTCACTTTATACACAAGGGGGCTGCGTGGTAAAATGTCAAAAGAAGAGAGTATAGTCCGTAGCCCCGTACGAGCACTTTATTCGAAATTTTAGAAGCTTCGCTCTTCGATGATCGGCACGGTAATACTACTACAGTGGTATGGCTACGGCAATAAACCTTAAAGCTGCCAGCGGACTAAGGCCGTTTAGCTCTCCGTTTACGTTTTAACAATGGAAAGTGGGAGGAGCTTCCTTTGTTCACTCGTAAACGGAGTGCTAAACGGCGTAAGTCCGCTGGCAGCTTAAGGCTGCGAGCGCACTTACGCCGTTTAGCACTCCGTTTACGAGTGAACAATGGAAGCTCCTCCCACTTTCCATTGTTAAAACGTAAACGGAGAGCTAAACGGTGTAAGTGCGCTCGCAGCTTAAAGCTGCAATCGCAGTTCACCGTTTTGGATCTCCGTCTAGACAATGCGCATGCGCAGAGAGAGATATCTCTCTGTGCGCATGCACAATATCTAAACGGAGACCCAAAACGGTAAACTGCGATTGCACTCTAATTCTAACTGACTTCAACTAGGATCATATACCACTGCATCGTCTACTTGAGAATTAAACAAGATATTTAGGGCATGTTCAACGTTCTGACCTCATTCTCACAAAAGCACGGTAATTATTCCCTGTGACCAGGCTTCTTGATTGTATTTAATTGAATATGCCACGTTGTTGTTCTTATTGATTACGAGTGAAAACACTCGTGGAATTTCACGTAGATTTGAGCAAAAGATTTTTCCTGCTTTGCGCATAAAATTCGGAATTTAGCTCGTAATTTATGACTTGCATTTATCAGCATGAAAACTTTTATAGGTACTTAAGCTTGTCGCCCTTAATTCGTTCGGACTGCAACTCGCGAAATTGCCTAAAATCCACCGTCCACCACAGATACGTAAATAAGTATCTCAGTACTGTCAATGAGGAATAATTACTCTTAGGTCAATGATTGAAGCTGTCGGCATGTCGGTCGGTCTTCTACCGCTTCGTAGGAACTTTCTTATTTTCTCTATGTGTGTAATAAGCCACTCTCGACCCTAGGGAAAACAAAAGCATGTAAAGATAAAATATCTTTTGGACAACTTGATCGAAAAGATCAACAATTTGTTACACTCGTAGAATTTTCAAAACCGACACATTTTCTGTGTTGTAGTTTACTGTTTTTTGGGAATTTTGCATGCATTTTTATATGAAGAAATCAGAAACTCAAGTAAAATACAGAGACAGGAAATAGGTAGATTTACAAAATTCCGTGTTAGTAAGAAATGATCTTCTTTTAAAATTTTTAGACCTCGCCATCGTTGATTTTGCAGTGCTACGAGAAATTCTAACAATCTATTGCCCATTTACGTGACCCTAGTGCGTTTAAAACCCTAGTTCGGCCGTAACTGTGGAGCCTTTAATGACCTGCGAAACGTGAAAGTTTTATGAAATGTTCATTTACATTTTAGAAATTGCGCATCGGCCTCGGTACAAAGAACCAAATTTAAAAAAGATGTTGATGAAACTGATTGCAGGAAAAAGAAAATTTAAACGCAGAATACATATTTTCGTTGTACAAAATGATTAGAATTGAAAACTTGACCAGCAGTTCCTGAATCCTCCTGAAAACGGAGAAGTAATTTTCTTCTATAAATTCTCTTTTTGTATCGATCAATTCTTCTTTTCCGATCAGTTTAAATACATGCTATTAGCATCGATTAAATCGAAAACTTCCGCGACAACACTGTTTGTTATTCAGTTACCTTCCAAATAAAAACAAAATTAGGAAAATCGAATCAGATGAAATTTACTCACCGCTTGCCGTATCATTCACATTTATAACTCAGGGAGACGCTAATATGACGACTGTGACCAAGGCTGTAAACTTTGGGAGGTCACGCAGATACAGATACGCGGGTGACATACCACAATTGATGATAACATGGCGGATTTCATACAAAAATTCACCTACTGTGATAATTGTCATCGCCGTGACGATGCGATGTGGTGAATTCTTTTTTATGTAAAGTCATCAGCCGTGGTGTGTTCCCGCGTATCTAATACAATGACAGTCTGCGTGACCTCCCCAAAGTTTACAACCTTGGACTATGACGTCGTTTCGACAGCTGGTTTTTTGAGAGAGAAGTCAACATATTTTCTCTCGACCAAATTCAAAGTCATTCGGCATGTTACGTCTATTTCCTCAATCCGTCGAAACGACAAAGTCGTCATATTAGCATCTCGATGTTATAACGTTTATTTTGTGCCGTCGATTTACTAGAAAAAAATTAAAACACTCAGACGAAACCCTAACTGAGGAAGGGACCATCTTCGAACTCGACCTCAGAATTTCGAGTACCTTTCAAGGAATTATTTTTGTTGAAATCGGATTTGATTTACTCAAGTTGCACTTTGTCTTATACATATACAGTCTGCTTCGAATTCTACGATGCACAAACGGCCTATCAACATTATTAGGCTCCCGTACTTCGTATGGGGCTAAAAGTTGAAAAGTAAACGAGCTCCGTATGGCACCACAACTCCAACAGCTGTTTCAAACGTCAAATGTCTATAGTTTTATTCAAATTTAATATCGTATAACATTATTTAAATGGATCAATATTTATTCTATTCAAAATGCAGTCGCTCAAACGATTGAGTAATTGGCAACGTATTTTATACAATCGCATCTCAGCGACTCATTCACAGTTCCTTGTGCGTACCAAAAATTTCTAAATAAAAACAGGTGTTATGAAACTTTTAATAATATTGTTCAGGTATAAAAATAAGTTTTGTTTTTGTCCGAAACCTTTTCGTTTTCCCATAATTTTTTTTTTCTGTATGCTTGACGGTAGATAACCTTTTTTTGTACGAAAATAATTTTTTTCGAATGTGTTTTTCTAATTCGACTGAAATCTTTTGTTTGTTTAGTTGGCCATATTACTTGTTGGAGTTTATTAAAATGATACGAAGGCTGTTGACAACATTTATCGATCATCAGCCGATACCATCGACTGATATGAATATTATCGGATCGTCGAAATCGTTTCGACTGTCCACATTGGAAAGCTTAAATTGGCTACATTCCGAATCGCCATGCTTTCCCGTAAATGGAAACAAAATCAAAGTTATTCTAGAGCCAAGCCAATTTTATGATACGCTCGCAGAAAGTTGTTTGCATGCCAAATATCGCATTGTAATGGCAAGTCTTTACTTGGGTATTGGTGACTTGGAAAATAAACTCATTGCAAATATTCACACGAATTTAGCACAAAACGATCGATTAAAAGTGGATATGCTTCTTGACTATACACGTGGTACGCGTGGGGAAATAAACTCAAAGACCACGCTGATGTCGCTAGTACGAAAGACAAAAAATTTCAAATTATCGCTCTATCACACACCGGCGTTACGCGGTCTGACCAAGAAACTGATGCCGCCTCGCTGGAATGAACTGATCGGATTACAACACATGAAATTGTATTTGTTCGATGAAACTGTTGTCATAAGTGGTGCCAATTTATCAAAAGATTATTTCACAAATCGTCAAGATCGGTACATAATGATCGAAGACAAACCGTTGGCAGACTTTTACGCAAATCTGATCGGCAAGGTGCAAGAGTTTAGTCTTCAAGTCAAACAGAACGAGGACGTTGAATTGCATTCGAAGTGGAATTTAGTGCCGTTTGAGGCTGCAACGGTCGATTTTGCAAGTGTTGCGCGTGAGAGAATCGTTGATTTTTTTCAGACGATTGCCCAACAACAGAAAGATGCAATGGATGTGAGAAAAGGTATTTTCCATTCGATTTTTAGCTCTGATTTGTGGAGAAATTCCAAACTATTGATAGACTGCATTCTGAGTTGATCAAAACAGATTGCCATTTTGATCAGAGCCTGTCATCGTGAAAGCGTTTTCGCAAATTTTCACGATTTTCAATCGATCTCAAAAATTGCGAAAATTCATACAAAATTTGCGAAAACGCTTCCACGATTACAGGCTCTGATGTTCATTACGGCTCACATTACCAAAACGATAGCAGTAGCTCTGAACGTTGGCTGAATAAAAATCTTCAAATGAAGCAATTTAGTTGACCAACCACTTCACGTAATCGATCCATTCAGAACTAATTAATACTAACGCTGATGTTTATTTGCAAGTAGAGATACCGACGATGATGACAATTGATTAGCAAAAAATACCTTGTTGTTGTTGTTGAATTTTAGTCATTTCAATAGGAAGGAAAGGCTTTTCAATTGCCTTTATGAGTGTGACCAAAATCGGCACCTCTGATGAACAGTTAAAAGTTATTAGTGTAGAGTCAAGAGCAAAGCTTTCTTTCCAAAATGGTCTGTGCCCTGTGCGGTAAGGAGTAGAGGTGAATTTTTAAACGTTTTTTTGGCGACTTTCAAGAAATATGAGAGTGGTTCGGCGTCTAGGGCTCATGACTTCTCCAGACATATGTAAGTCATCACCTATAAAAATGCTTTCCATTTTTAGAAGTCGATTTTCGAAAGAACCTCTCAGTGCAAAATACCAGCGTCACCACACATCATTGATAAATATCCCGTCTTCCTATGAGACTATTCTACTTAGGTTGATTCTACTTACAATAGTGATGGTATCGTTTCCATTTCAATATGTTTATGAGGCCTGAGGCTCAGAACAGGTCAGGTTTACCTGAACAAGTTTCGATCTGAACCTGTTTCAATTCAGGTCTGACTTGACCTGAAACCTGACAGGTTGACCTGAAAATTTGTATTAAAAATCCAGGTCATTCTGAAACCTGACCTGACAGGTTTCGGAAATTCAGGTTCAGGTGAGGTCAGGTTTCTTCAAAAATAGAAACCTGACCTGAAGTTTCAGGTCAGTCACTTTTTTGACCACTGTCAACCGATTCCGAGCCTCATTGAGGCCTAAACTTTTAAATGTTTGTGATAGAACCGAAATCTCTTACGTTACTCTTACTGGCTTATCTTCAAAATTTTCAAACAAATAAATTTCCATACAGATGCTGACACATGGGTGTTTCCACTAGTCGAAATGGGACAATTAGGATTGCATCATGACAGCTTGGTTACGAAAAAACTGTTGTCTTCATCCTTGAAACATTCGATGCTTCGACTCGCTTCGGGTTATTTTAACTTAACGGACTCTTATATGCACACGCTGACTCACGACTGCCCAGCTAGTTGCAGTATTTTAATGGCTCATCCGAATGTTAGTCGAACAGTTAAACTTACTTACAAGAATCAATTGTGTGTAATCGAAGTAAATTTCTTAAAGGCAAATGGTTTTCAAGGCGCCAAAGGACCAGCTGGAGGAATACCTGCAGCGTACACTTTAATTGCCAGATATTTCTATAAAAAGCTGAAAAAAGCCAATCAACATCACAGATTTAAATTGCTCGAATACAGCAAACCTGGCTGGACGTATCATGCAAAGGGCTTGTGGTAAACAAATTAAAAACTTCACCTTACACATCTAGCTTCCAATCGATACCATTCTCCTAGGTATTATCTTCCGGGTTGCGATCTTCCGACGGTCACACTAATTGGATCATCGAACTTTGGCGAACGGTCGGTGAACCGCGATTTAGAAACACAAATTTGCTTAGTTACAACAAACGAATCACTGCAACGGATGCTCCAAGTTGAAACCGATCATTTGTTCCAGAATGGATCGATGGCAGAGGAAGCATTAATGTCACGACCGGTGCCTCGTTGGGTTCGAACGGTTGTGTCATTGTTTCGTAACTATTTTTAGTGATTTCCGCTTTTTTTTCGGCTACTTAACAGTCCAAAAGTTTCAGTCTCACCGTCAGTCAGTCACCTTATAAAAAGTCTTAGCGATTACAAATAAAACAAATTGTTGATATTTTTACTGTGTGTGTTTTGTCTCAACGTGGAGTATGATGAAATGTGTGACTATCAAATTGTGGAAATAGAATCAGTGACTCATTAGGGTTGGGTCAAATATGTTTGGCTGAAATTACCAGAACTGCCCTGAGCCTTCAGATCAACGAATTTCTTCGTAATGCCAATGAATACATAGATCTTAAGTAGGTAAATGAGTTTCCGCAATGCAGGCGAGGACATAGTCATTTTCTCCCCTCTGCTAAAACTTCGGAAGCTAATAAACTCTCCTTGTATAAGGTCATCCCATTTGTGTAAGGCCCATAAAAAGCATCTGCGATTTTTGCCATATACAAACGGTTTTACAAATCAACTGAGTGATAAGAAGCTAGTCTCCAGAGAGAATCGATTTTTACGACTTTATCGAGAGAAATGTAGTTGATCCCTCCTTTCAAAATAGTGGATGTTTACAGTCATTTTTACATAAATCAATCTATGTGTCTCCGCATGCCGTGTAAAGTGAATCTGTTGTATCCCTAACCACCAATTTAATTGATCAAATAGAGTATCCACCGTGAAAAGAAGTTCTTGTTGCATCAATAATACGTAAACATAGCAACACAAAATGAGTGTGCACAGTCACTTTGCGTAGTCTTCCAATAACAATCTACCCATTTCAGTGAGAAGATGGAAAAATTTCAAGTAGCTACAAAAGCCGATCTTAAACAAGCCGCTATCATCGAACATAAAAGACGGTATGAAGAAGAAAGAAAATCGCGAATATTTAACGCTCGAAACAGAATCATCGGGGTGCGTATTGCGATTTCCTTTATATCATTGCTGTGGGAGGTCGTTGTCATTTTGTGAATGTAATATTGCGAATATGCATTCGTAGGTTGATCAAGACGGCTTAAATCGACAAATACTCGAAAAGAAATTCATCAGAGAACAAGAATTGGAACGGGAACGCTGTTTTCGGGAGGAAGAGGAACGACGTACTGAAGTCTTAAATAAAAAGCATGAAGAATTGGCCAAGGTGATTTTCTGAGTGAAATTAGAATGCTTCATGTAATTGTGATATTATGCCCGCATAGGAGCGTCACCGCATTCAATCAGAAATCAATAATTACCGAATCACTCATCAACGAAAGGATCTGGCAAGAGAATTCGATTTGAATGATCCGAAATATATTCAAAAGAGTGCACCCGCTCGGATCAGCGATAATGACGAACGCTTGAGTGTGTCCGGTGCACAACTGTGAGCAACGGACAAAGTCTCTAGTGTCACAGGCTTCAATTTTTTTTTGTTTCCACTAGGTTTGTGGGTGAAGATCTTTCAAACAGCGATAGACAGAGACTCCAACGCGATCAACAAAAACTTTGGTTAGATCACCAAATGAAAGAAAAGGCCCAAGCCGATTACGACAGAATACAACGCGAGAAGAATATTCAAGCTGCAATGTTCGCATACGATCAAAGGGCGAAAGAGCTGGACGATACTGAAAGAGAAAATCGCAGAAAGTTATTAGCAGCCAATGCTAAGTACAATCTTGAACTGGTAGGGAGACAGGTCTTACAAAACGAATTGGAATTCCTATTTCGATTACTTTTCGAAGGCATCTGAACGAGAAAGTAAACGTATCCAGGAGCAAAGAGAACAGGAAGAAGACAATCTGGCTGAGATGTTCAATCTTCTGTCGAGTGACATGCTAACAGAAAATAAGAGCAGTGCAAACAGCAACTTTGGTATTAACAGGAAAATTACGGCTAATTATCGCGGCATGACTGACGAAGAGCTGGATGAAATTATCCGTACACAGAAAGTCCAGCAGATCGAGTTGAACGTAAGTTGAATTAGGCAATTTTTACCTAACAATTGGTGGATCAAATCCACTATAAGTGGAATCAAAGCAATAAAAAATGCGAAATAAAACTGTTCCGGGTTTGTTTCAGCGAAAACGAGACGAAGATGAAATAACTCAGTCACAGTGGCAACAGCAAACCAATAATCTTGCAAGAATCACAGAACTGAAAGAACGTGAAATTGAGCGAGCCAGAAGGTAAATTTTGCTGCATATGATGGTCCTGCATCACTTTAGTTACACCGACATATTTTTCAGGACATTAAATCAGAAACTTCAAACCGAAAACAGACAAATGGCCGATGAGCAAAAATGCTATCAAGACTATATGAACAAGGTAGTCTTCACAAATTCTCCGACTTCGGAGTATTTTAATCAATTTAACACGTCGTCACGCTGATTCAATGTTTCTTTTTATTATTTTTTCGTCTTTGGGTGTGTGTATGAAATTTCGAAAACTTAAAATAAAAACTTCGAAATTTCCAAAATGTTTAATTTGAAGGGAACTGCAAAAGTGTATGTGTAGGAAGTATACATCCATGTTTTGTATAGGTCGGAAATTGATTCTGGTAAGAAATTCTTTAATTTTTAATTGTTCTCTCAAGACTTTAACTAAGATTTTACTCATCTGATCTGCTTAAAAATGGAGGAAATTATTTCGCTAATCGTTCTAGTTGCATACAGTTAGAGGCTGTGAAATTTCAGCATGAATTTGCTTCAGCTGATTTACACAAACAATAATAACTGTTGATACGTCTCTATGTGGTTTTGCCACTACCACGCGCGTGCGTGTTGCAGCTTTAACCGTATAAACAGTTTTGATTGTATGTGTGGATCAGTTAAATCAGCTTATTAAATATATTTTAGTATCTTCGATCGTCGTTACAGAATGCCTTATGTTGAGAAATTAAGGTACGTTTGACCACTGTTTCGATCTGTGAGAAAATTAAATATGTCTTTCCACATGTTGTATTAATATGCAGTTCAAAGCTACCATTTCTCATCAGGCCATGGCGACAGCGGTACTTGATACAATCCTTTAGGAACTCTGTACCAATTTGCACACGGATTATAATAAACGTTGAGATAAAAAAATCAAAATTGGAGATACCAAAAAAGATAAAAAATTCAAAAAGGCAGATAATTTATTCAATGTGGAGATAAAAAGTGGGGCAAAACCGGAGATAATAAAATCAAAATTGCAGATAAAAAATTAAATTTCGGAGATAAAAAAATCAATTTGGGAAATATTAAATTAGAGTTATTGGAGTTAATTTAAATAAAAAGGCAGATAATTAATTCACTAGAGGCAGATGGAAAGTGGAGATAAATAATTTAAAAGCAGAGATAAATAATTCAAAAAAATGCAGTTAAAAATAAATAAAATTGCAGATAAATAAATCAAAAATGGAGATACGTATCTGCAATTTTGTGCATTGTATCTGCGTTTTTGATTTTTTTTATCTGCCTTTTTGATTTTATTATCTCCCGTTTATTACGATCCGTTTTTGGTTTTTCCTGTTTCTGATTAATCGTAGAGGATATATTGTAGAGTAAATTACGACGCAGAGTTTCGCAAGGTTCGCTGTCCCTAATTTTCATCAACGACCTACGAGATGTGTTCATACAGTGTCCTCTCAACGTGGTACGAACTGAGCTTGAACACAAAGAAATGTTCTGCACTATCGTTACACCAGTTGGATATAATAAGTAACATCGGCGATATTTTCAAGAGTTCTTCTTCCGGTCTACGGAGCGTTCCAAACGTACTCTTACGTCCGAAATGGATTAAAGCATAGCGGTGCTAGTTCACATTTCCCTAACTACTTAAATGCAAAACGTTTCTGCATAAACCACTAAACAAAAACTTTCCGAAACAATTTTCGCATTTAAGAGTGATATCGCGAAAACGTCGACCGAAATCAGACATTTTGGCACAAGGGGTCGGGAATCTGGTCGAGTTATAGCTCGTTCGATTCGTGGTACTGATGCGAGTAAAACGTAGTACTACGTTTGGCGAAAAAAATTTTTGTAGTCGCCGCGGGAGGGCGCGAAGTGTTGGTCTGCATGAATGTGGTGAAAATCGTTTTTGGGTGATAATTCATTTCAATGATTTAAAAGTTAAAAACTTTTTTCAGCACGATTGTAGGCCTTGAAAAGACGCGTCGTTTGAGTATATACACGACTAGGCACACGTCAACCTGCCGGAGATATAGCTCATTTTAGGTGAAAAAAATGATCACTTTGGAGGACCCCTGACGTTCGGCAATGACGCGATTCCATGACATGTGTATGTTCGTTAGACAGGCTAGCCCCTGTAGTATCATACCACATATAAACATCCTTGGAAAAGTGTCATTGCTCCGGACGGTAGGGACTTTTGTACCAAAACTACCAAAAACCAGGTGGTACCGGGAACTTTAGAGGGCTGGATGTCCTGCCAGACCTTGTGACCTATCTAAAAGCTGCATATTTTGATTCTGCTTTGTTTCACCTTTAAAACGATACCCTACTAGGGAATCCAACCGGTATTTCCAAAACCGGTAAAAACCGGTAAACCGGTAATACCGAATACCGGTTTTCCGAATTTCGCTACCGGTATTTCTCGGTATTTTATTTTCATCGAAAAACAGGTCATTTTCCTCATAAATTTAAAAATAAGAGTTTACTGATATAAATGGGAATTTTCATAGATTATTATAAACTGAAAGATTGAAAATTCATCTAGATCTTCCAAAAAAGGGAAAATTCAGTCGATAATAGTAGATTTCGTATTTATGACTAAAAGTCTTCTTAAAGTATTTGACTCCAGAACTCGGCTTCACCTCTGACAACGTCTTTGATTCCTAGGTACGAAATGCAGTATTATCGAGTGAATTTTCCCTTTTACAGACTGATAAGTTTTCGTTGGTAATTTTCAGTTGGTAAAAAGTTACATTGTCAAATAGTTAAAGGAATTAGCCACAAAATGACAATTTGATTGGGATTGATAGAAAAGACTGCAAAGTTCACTGCAGTAGCTTTGCAGCCGTGATGGGAAGTTTTTACAAACTCCATTTACTAGACGTTACTGAAACCATCAGTAACAATGTCCTGATAGAACTGGAAAATGAAAAAAGAAAATTCAATGAAATTGAGTTTGATCATCTAAAATCATAACCTATTATGAAAAACCTCTAAAAGTCATTCGATTGACTTCTACGAGGTCGATTCCAAAAAACAACTTCAGAAACCCGACTGAACAATACACCACGTAACGATTATAAAAACGGCTTGTAATGGCCGACCAGAAGATACCATCGAGGTCTCGAGATCCCATAACTTTAAAGTTTGAATTGACTCGAGGGCACACTCAGCTAACTCCATTCTCTGAAACGGCATCAGCTGCCTGACCATCTCAAACGTCGGAGCAGTGGCGGGTTAAGGTTTTCAGCGCCCCGGGCATTGAAAATTCTGCGCCTTCAATTTTCAATATTCATCGCAAAACTTCCTTCTCCATAGGCATTATTTTCATAAGATGAAACAAAACTACTGTTGGCGAGCGAAGCGAGGCAAATTTTTTTACTCAAATTTCCAATTTGTTTAAATAAAATCATGCTGCTATCGATAAAGTCTATGTCTATGTCGCTTGCGCACGGCCTTAAGTAGAATTGAATTTAATTCAACTTAATAGGCCCTGCGCAATGATTTTGCACATTCCAATAGGATCCTGTGGTCTCCCCGTTGAGCGATTTAACGTTCAAAAATCAGTAACAGAGGAATGACTTCACTTGGATCCTCTTGTTGCCCTTCTTGTTCATTACTTTGACACTACATTGCATCTTTTTTGTAAAGAACAGCGCCGGGTCGCCATCCGTGATGTGTGTAACTTAAAACTACAACAATCACCATCGCGGGACCTAGTGACCGTACTTCCCATATCTCATATGAGAGTGAAGCGCCGCAGGCGAAAATTTTGAAATTATACCCTCAATAAGGTTAGAACCTATAGCTCTAAATGAAACAACTGAGTGAAAATCATTATTCTATATATTACATTTTGTGTGTTAAAGGAAAATTTTCACTGAAAATGAGTCTTTCTTATCGACACTGAGCGCCCCAAATTTCCAGCGCCCTGGGCAAAGTCCCGAATTGCCCATATGGTAATCCGCCACTGCGTCGGAGTGTTTTTTTTAGAACTTTGTTCTCGTTACTGACATAATACAAAATTGCAGATAAAAAATTAAATTTTGGAGATAAAAAAATCAATTTGGGAAATATTAAATTAGAGTTATTGGAGTTAATTTTAAATAAAAAGGCAGATAATTAATTCACTAAAGGCAGATGGAAAGTGGAGATAATTAATTTAAAAGCAGAGATAAATAATTCAAAAAAATGCAGTTAAAAATAAATAAAATTGCAGATAAATAAATCAAAAATGGAGATACGTATCTCCAAAATTCTACGTTTTCTTCTCCGTTTTTATGCGTTTTTATCTGCCTTTCTAAATTATTTGTCTGCTAAATTCTCTGTTTTTATCTGCCTTTTTTATTTTTTTATCTGCCTTTTTGATTTTTCTATCTGCCTTTTTGATTTTATTATCTCCCGTTTATTACGATCCATTTGCACACTCACAAGTATAGGGTATAGCGAATCATAATCGAAATGAAATTCCAATTCATCAATATCCTTGCAGACTCGTGGCGATCTGTGGTTAGGCCACCACAAAAGATAAACATCTTCAACAAATATGGATACGTTGCACTTCGTATCTATAGAAGAATCAAAACACCGTCGTCACGTGGAGGTCCAAACTGATTTTATTGTGCATTTGATGATAAAGGCGTGAAAATTGCACCATCGATACAGATTGAAATTCTGAGCATTTTTGGATAGGGACCCCAAAATTTCCGCTCCATATGCTCCCCTGAGCTCAAAGTTTTCGATGTAGAGGTAACTTTGATGAATTTCTGTGAAGCGAATATTGAAGCCACATATGCCATACGGTGTTCAAAACCGCTATTTCCACTATCATAAATCTATATTTCACATCAGTATGTCACTTTGCGACCCCTTTATGTACCTAATTCGAAAAACTTTCGACTTTCGAAAAATCAAGTTTTTTTTTTCGTTTTTTGGGTTCTGGTGTCCATTTTTCCTTTGAGGGAAAATCCTCAGGACGTTGCAGCTTGCATTGAAACACCTCAAACATTCTTCTTATGGTCTTTTCTATGTTCCCCCACCTTTTGCCTTCACTTGCCTCGAAAAAACTGTGGAAAGAAGGGAAAATTTGGGAAATTTTTTTCCCCCATATGGCATCTCAGGGTTCGAAAAATTATGATTTGATTTTGAAAATGGCTGATGTTCGCCAAAAAAGGTTTGATGTTCAAAAGTTGATAATCAAAAAAGTGGATTGATGAATTCCTTATTTTGATGATCAAAATTGATTTTTATGTCAATTTGATGTCTTGATAATCAATGCGTAATTTTTGATGATCAAACTTTATGATTTTCTAAATCAGGTCAGTAATTTGATTTCCATTAAGAAGCACCGGCACTTAGCTAAAATTGTAGCCTACATTTGCGTGTTTCGTATTTCATTTTTGTTAATATCTTTTCATCAGAATCCTTTTTAAAAAATGTACGACCGCAATTTCGACCACGAATCTGTTAGCTTTAAATAAAAATTAGTTTTGGTTGTAATCGTTTGATCAGCTCTGAGAAAAGTGAGCAGTTTAATGAAATTTTCATAAACTGCTCATTGTTCTCTGAGCTGGTCAAACGACTACAACCAAAACTATTTTCTGTTGAAAGCTAACACATTCGTGGTCGGAATTGCGGTCGGAAATTTTTGAAAAAGGATTCTGATGGAAAGATATCATCAAAAGTAAACTAAAATCCTATATTTAAAAATCGCCATAATGTATGCTTTTCGGCAAAGTACCGGTGCATCTTAATTTGAGTTGATTTCATGTCTGTTCATTCAACGCACGGTTTATTTCTTTTTGTACACAAAAAGTCAGTTTTGGGGTTTGGGGCAGAGCCCCATGAACGTACGGCAGCCTGCAGGGCGTAAAGAAAAGCCGCAGGCGCGGGGGTTTGGGGGCGGAGCCCCCGCACAAAGAAAATACAACATCCTACAGCAATGTCAGAGGTGAGAGGAGTAAATGCAGTAAATGATAACAAACTTTTGACATATTAATCGGTTCATTGAGATAAAGCTTCTTTTTTTTGTCACACTTGATAACTTATGAGCTGAGATCGCGCAAAGTTAATTCAAAAAATTGCACGAAGCTTAAAAAGATAAACAATTTTGTGTATGAATAATATTTTGTGTGTACAATGTTATGGTTTCCGTGTACAAAATCAGTTATGTTTGTGTACAAAATCTTTTTATTTGTGTACAAAATGAACATTTTGTGTACAAAATCATTTTTTTTGTGTACAAAATCATTTTTTTTGTGTACAAAATGCGTTTTATGTGTGTACAAAATGTAAGTTTTGTGTACAAAACTGACTTTTTGTGTACAAAATGATATGAACCTCAACGCACTTCAAGCAAAAGTGCAGGTAATCGCTTAGCTATTCGCGGGCAAAGCGAATAGTATCTATGAAGTGTCGCTCGCACACAATTGGAATTTTCAAGACCAACGTTGAGTTTTCATTTTTATCACAAAAACGTACGAGACTGGTAATAAATAGGACAAATTGATGTTCAACTTTCAGTATTGATCAAGAGATACTCGAATTTGATCATCATTTTTCGGGTTTGATGTTCAAACCTTAAATTTGATGATCAGGTTGAAGTGGACCGACAAAATCAAGTTGATTTGAATATCAAGTTCACAATTTTGAACATCGAGCTCGATTTGATGTCAGAAAAATTGAGTTGAGTTTGATTTTCGAGCCCTGGTGTCCTTGAAAATCAAAGAGATGAAAATTTTAATTTTTTCAGTTTTAAAGGAACCAATACGTGTTAAAAATGCCGATTATTTTTGGATGTTTGCTTCTTACAACTGCCGGAGAATCAATCATCAGGTTTTTTTTCTAAAACAAAAGCGCCGTTCCGTCACTGTTTCTATTGATTTTTTAAGTCGTCTAGGTATTTGGAACTTCTATAGAAACTTCCAAATGGTTTTATACACTCGACTCGTAAGTTGTACTTGTAGAGGATTTAATATCGTCGGAGACGGGAGGACTGTGGGTTCGTGATACTTTATAGCATGCTTTTAGATTATAGATTGATCGAGGACAATGCACGGTCTGTGTTGCTTAGTATACATGTAACCATTCTGTGCTACTCATTTTAAGTGCTTTGTTAATTTGAATTAAATAAAAACGAAAATCTTGTCACTAAGATTCTTTATTTTCTTTTGAATTAAAAGTTGGTTTTACAGAGACGATTTCATATTAAAATATTTACAAATATTGTTCTACACAAAAGAAATTATTTACATTTTAAATAAATATTTACTTATAAAACTCCATTAAACTAAATAATGTTTTACTTTGACATTATTTACGGAGCAGAACCGCGAACATCGAGCACATAAATCTCATTCACACTCGATCCAATTTATCAATTTTTTTTTCTTCGAAATTTCACCTTTCGAGGAGTATCAACGAACGTTTTCAACCAAACTTTGAATACAAATTACTTTCAACAAACACTCTCGAATTATCTAGGTCATCTCTTTAGTGGATTGGATATAGAGGGAAAATGTTCACTGACGTAAGAACACTTTTGATTGTATGAGTGGATCAGCTGAAGTACAGCTAAAACAAAATGTGTCACTTATTTTAAAGTCGCCGACTGTACGAGTTTTTCCTAAACGGTAATCCGAATTGTTTTTAAGAACTTATCGCTTAAAAGTTTCCGTGAAATCTGGAACCTATTTTTCATGAACCAACAATTCTACAAGGATTCTATAAGGAAAGATTTTACACTTAAATTAAAAAGACGCCAAAAATACTTTCTCCCTTTGAAGCCAGAGCCTGTAATCGTGAAAACGATCTCATGAATTTTCAAAAAAAAAAATCGAGAAAATTTATGAAAATTAGCGAAAATACATGAGTTTGCGACAACGTTTTCACAATTACAGGCTCTGCTTGAAGCAATACTTTCGATGCGCCCACCATAGAACCGTTATTGTGAGGAGAAAAAAAAGTTAAAATCGCAAGTTTTCGCGTGAATGTTGTTGATCCGAGGCGAATCCGAGCTTATCCCGAGTTTTGTAATGTATTTCACATGTTAGTGCTGTCGAAAGTTCATTAAATGAAGATCGATTTTCGACTCGCAAGCACGCAAAATCTTTTACATGACTCGAGATAACAGCAAAAATTCACATTTTTGTAAGTTGATTCACATCGGTTTCGCCTTGGAACCGCAAAATTCACACGATAATTCGAGTTTTCAACTTTTTATCACTTAAATGGCTATCAAAAACGACCTCGTACTATGTATGTCCTCACAAACAGTCCATAAAGAGATGACCCAAGCGTTCGGTAGGTTTGTAATTTTTAGTTTTTATTTTATTATTTCTGCGTCTGATCACGTAAAATTCCACATTTCAACTGCCATTTTGAATTAGACAATAAAAAAAAATGAATTTCGATGACCAGTCTTTGTTCATACGCAAATCCGTTCATGAAACGTTTTTCAATGCTCATCATCCGACTATAAAAATATTATTAAGTAAAATAAAATTCCATTTTCAATATGAAAATGAAAACCATAATAAAAATACTGATAAAAACAATGAAAAGAAAATTCTTTCAGAGGGCACCATAATAGTTTAAGAGAAATGTAAGAAAAATGCTTGAAAAAAACGACTCTCCATCTCTCTCTCTCTCTTCTTTTCTGTAATTCTAATAGGGATACCTAAGTAAAGACTGTTCTCGTAATGTTTCCGTATCCGAATCATCATCGTCACTGGATGGAGGTGTCTGCAATAGCGGAACACCCAAGTCCAAGTATTCTTCATTGGCTGTGGCTCCCAAAATCTTATCTAAATTCTCCACAATTTCTGTAAACGTTGGCCGTTCGTGCGGATTCCAATTCCAGCATTGTCGCATCAACATGTAACTGATCATCGAAAGAGAGAACAAAAGGGTGTCAGTGGCGAAAGAAAAACGACTGTGAGCGTTTCAATCATTTTACACTTACATGTTCAACGAACATCTTTGTGGTTTTTCCATTCGATTGCCTACCCGAAGGAAATCCAACACATGCTCTGAGTAAACTTTTGCATATGGCTGGTCGCCGTAAGTCATAATTTCCCATAATAGGACACCGTACGACCATCTGGTTCAAATTTAAATCAATTAAATAAGTCCGAAATGGAGCGTATCATTGAAATAAGATCACTTACACATCACTTTGGGTATCGTAGAACTTGTCCCGTAACGATTCTGGTGCCATCCATTTGATGGGCAGTCGGCCACTTGTATTTTTGCGATAGTACTCAGATTCTTGAATGTCACGGGCTAAACCAAAATCGGCGATTTTCAGCACATAGTCATCACTAACTAGCACCTTTTAGGATAAATTAAATTTAGGACGAAACTCAACAGAAATTCGAACACGAAACTTACATTTCTTGCGGCTAAGTCCCTGTGAATGCACTGAAATTAGAAAACAGAAAAATACATATTCTCTCCAATTCGTTTAACGAAAAACCAATTTTACTACTCACTCTTCTCGATGCTAAATATTCCATTCCTCTGGCCACTTGAAAAGCAAAAGAGACCAGATCTTTCTGTAAAACTGGTTTGCATTCTTCGTCATTAATCCGTCCAACATCGTCCGATGTTGGTGTATTGTTCTTCAAAAAATCTTTCAAATTTCCGTACGGAGCATATTCAACGATGACGTACAATGGCCCGTCTTGACTACAACACCCCAGTAAATTGATGATATTAATGTGTTTGCCGATCATTTTCATCACTTCCATTTCACGGACCAAGCTTGCCATTTCGACATCGGTATGTTCGTCTTTTACCATTTTAACGGCAACAATTGAACTGCTCGGATTCTTCATTAAACCGTTCGCCTCGGCCATTACAACGCGTCCATACGCGCCTTCGCCCAGTGTCGAGCCCAGCGAAAGGTTATTCCGGGGAAATTCCCAATTCGAGTCCAATGGAAACTCATATTCGCTGAATGGATTCTGGTCGCTGTTCTGCGACGACTGGATCATTGTGGTTCGTTGCTTTTCAATTTTGACGATTGGGATTTGCATAACTTGCGGATTTGTGCTGTCTGTCATCGGCTTAACAATGATAATTTTCTTCGTCCATTGATGAACGGTTTCCATTGCTCGATGTTTCATCAATTTTTCATGTTTAATTTTCCGGAATTGAATGACCATTATGCTGACAGTTACGATAATGAACGTACCCAGTATCACAATCACTGCGATTGTAAATACGGGACTGGAGTTAACCGGAGCTAATATCGGATCGCGTTCCAATTCTGTTTGTGGAAAACAGAAGGAAATAAAATTAGATTAAAACAAAACTATTTTTAGGAGAACGTTTTCCCAAAATACATTTTGTGGAAAAAAAATTGGAAAATTTTAGAGAAAATGCGGGAAAAAGTTTTCCTGAAAATAGTTACTTCTAATTTTACGAGTCTCACCATCAACGACATGCAGATAAGCTTTAGCTGCAGTCGTTCCTAAACTATTAGACGCAACGCATGTGTACCATCCTTCGTCAGCGTGTGTTACATTTTCAAGTTTCAATTTATCTTTCTCTTCCTCGTCCGGCTAGAATATTTCGATAATTTCAGCATGAGTACTCTAGGTAATTTGTTTCAGAATGCAAAGTCCACAAGTGGACCATTGAATTGTTTTTATTAGTTTCATTCAAATTGAGTTGTTAGTTTCATTTTGAGAGCAAGACAATTTTACTATAAAATGTTGGCAATGAGGATCATTAATGTTGTCGTTAAAAATGTGCGCACTACCAAATGTAAGTTTTTCCAGAAAGCAAATAAAGCGAAGAGAGTTTTCTAATTATAGTTCGAAAAATCAGACATTACAGTGATTCCATCTGTAAAATTTTACAGTTTCGATTATTTTCTCAATTAATTTTCAAATTTTCCGGGAAGTAGTAAAGCTATCAAACGATTTACATTGGAATTAACGGTCAAGACGTATTTCTTTAGATAGATAAAGTCAACAAAATTGTCATCAAATAGAAAAAAAATATAAACGGAATATTTGGGGAGTGTGAATGAAATTCTCTATTTCGACCTATACGATTAAGCACTTCGTCATCCCACGAAAATGACAACAAATCAATTCCTAAATCAAATTTTCGAATAATAATTCCTATGAATCAAAGGCTCCTAGCATTAGCATAGAAAATATTTGAATATTTAAGGTGGCCTCACAGCCGTCCGTTTTCCAGCCGCTTGCCAGTTTGAATTAAAACAATGCAAACTATCAAACAATCATCGAAACAATTAAAATGTCACGTAAAGGAAGAGCTAAACGGAGGCAAAACGGACGACTGTGAATTCAGACTTAGCATGAGTTCACTGCTAGCAAAAAAACGTGACATACGTTTTCTGTCAAAATTTCATTTCACGTCTTCGCTTTATATTTATAAACGGAATATGGGAACATGTCACATTAGCGAATTATATGAAAAATTAAATTTCATTCGTTAACCTACGCTTCGAATAAGTTTACGATGGTTTTCATTAAAAGCTTTGGAAAAAAACTTTTATTGACATCGACTGCTTATTTGAGCCGGTTACAATCAACGAAATTTCATTTTTCTTATAATTCGCTAATGTGACATGTACCGTTTCTGAATTTAAGTATTTATCAGGAGGCCGATGAAATCAAATCTCGCGCTGCGTCATTCACAATAATTCACAAAGTGACATCTTCCTTATACAAAATGTGTCAAAATGTTAATTACTGTGAATGACGCGGCGCGAGACCCAGGAACCCAGGAGTCAAGTATTCTTGGTGTAAGTCAAGGCACACAATACTCACAGTGTATTTAGACTTTCGGCGCCAAGGGCTAAGGGCTCAATTGCCTTTTTTGTCCATATGGAAAATTACTGACACACAGATGTATGCTGTGATGCAAAGGAAGATTTTATTTCTGTGTCTTTAGGCCACGGATGGGTCCTTCTACAATGTATTAGTTATTTACGTATCGATTGAGTAGGCCGAAAGAGTTACGTATTAAGTTTTGTATGCTTGCAAGAGGACCGAAAGTAAAGAAATGTCAATTCAAGGGGCGATAGCGAAAGCTTTCGCCCCGCGAATTGACAGCTTTACTTTCGGTCCTCTTAGCAAGCATACAAAATATATGCACCGACGACATCTTCGACATGCACAATTTACGGATGCGGAATGTCGATTTGAAGGGATTTTAACAGAATTTTACATGACTATATGATAAAAAGATGAAAAGTAGAGTTTTCGTGTGAATTTTGTTGATCCGAGGTTAATAAACAAACGAAAGCGCAGATTCAACGCCCAATTTCTCAAATCCAATTAGTTTACGTCTTTATTCAACACTTTAGTGATTCCACTGCTACGATCAAAGCAGCAAAGAGCTGCTTTGCCGTGATATAAAATAAAATCCAAACGAAAATAGTAGTAAACGGATCTAAAACTCATGCGATTAGTTTGTGGTTAGTTTGTTTGAAGTTATTTGCAATACTTCCGTCTTATTAATGAAATAAAATTGCGATTGATTTATCATGAAAGGTTAGTAAAATAAACGCAAAGAAAACAAACAAAAATTTCGTTAATTTTATGTATACATAGTGCAGTCCATCATGCAGTATTTTATAGTAGACCGTCACCTTAAACATCTTATCGTTCTTCTCTACACACTTAGGATTACAAGAGTGTCGAGGCCACTGTAGGTGTGACACAAGATCAGACAATACAATACATTGGAATGTAACCGATGCACCGACTAGTACAGTTTGATTTTGTGGAGGTTTCGTTATTATTGGCTTGTGATTAACTCTATCTGAAAATTATGATAAACAAGTGATGGAAAAATGGTTTAGTGGTTTGCTTCAAATAATGGAGAGTATAGGGATCGGGAAGGGAGTCGACGAACCGAAACAATTTATTTATTAAAGACAATCACCATTGAAGATAGAATAAAGTTTCTAACGTGGCGTAAATTACCATCACCAAAATTTCGTTTTATAATTTACTTTCAGACAATACCTTCAAAATGGTGCTATTCGGAAAAATAGTTCCATTTGTGTCATTTGTTAGAGCATTTACTTTAGCCCACGAAAAATGCGGTTCCATATCACTCAATATTGGACATTCGAACCAAACGGTAGAATTTTTAACTGCCGTTACATTTTTCGGATATCCGTTCAATATATACGGCGGAAAGGGATATCTATCTGAATGGGTGAAACCGGGAAATTTTTTGAATGGGAAACAAAACAGCCGAATCAAAATAAATAATTTACCTTTAACATTCAGTACCATCGTGAAATTGATACAACCTTTATAGTTGCAGACGGTGCAAGTGTAATTGCCGGAATCTTTCGGAACCAATTCTTCCAGCACAATGCTCCATTTCCGTAGGCTCACCACGCCCATATTTCGCACGATCGGTTGGTTGTCTTTCGTCCATGTGATGTTTGGCATGGGCGTTCCCTCTGCAGGACATTTCATGCGAATCATATTACCGGACGGTTTTGCATGAAGTCGGGCAAAGCGTTCGGGATTGATAAATCTTGGTGGGCCATCTTCCTCTTCATTCGGTTCTTCCACATAATCATCAGTGTCTTCGTTCACTTCGTGGTCGACGTTGTCGGTCAACTGTGGCTCATTTTTGGCATTTGTCCTAGATGAATTCGCTCTTTCCGATAAAGCTAGAAAACAAACGTTGGAAAAGAAGTTGAAGAAGAAGAACAACCACTTTTGTCTTGCTTAATCTGTTTTATGTAAAATTATTGATCAGTTGAAGCCTTGACTGTTTATTTGTGCATGTTCGTAATAAGTGAACTGTAAAGTGTAGTAAAACATTGCACTTCTAGCGTGTTATTGCAGTATTTATCGGACTAAATCAGAATGGGAAACAAAACAGCCGAATCAAAATAAATTTACCTTTAACATTCAGCACCATCGTGAAGTTGATACAACCCTTATAGTTGCAGACGGTGCAAGTGTAATTGCCGGAATCTTTTGGAACCAAATCTTCCAGTACAATGCTCCATTTCCCTACACTTAGCACGCCCATATTTCGTACAATCGGTTGACTGTCTTTCGTCCATGTGATGTTCGGCATGGGTGTCCCCGTTGCAGGGCATTTCATTCGAATCATATTACCGGACAGTTTTGCATAAAGTCTGGTAAAGCGTTCGGGATTGATAAATCTTGGTGGGCCATCTTCCTCTTCATACGGCTCTTCCACATAATCTTCAGTGTCGTCGTTCACTTCGTTGTCGACGTTGTCGGTCAACTGTGGCTCATTTTTATCGTTTTGTTCGTCACTGTTATTGTCGGTGTCGTCCATTTTTCTTCGGCTTAGTAAAGCTGGCCTAGCTGATGCCATATTGACTCGGAACTTCTCGTCATTTACCCTAGATGAATTTGCTCTTTCCGATAAAGCTACAAAACAAACGTTGAAAAATCAATCGCCTGTTCTTCCATCGAATTCTTCAGCACATCTTACCTTTCAGCATTGGCGACGAACTTCCAACGACTTGGGATTGGATTTCCATGTTATTTCCAAAATCGTCATTTTGAAGTTTTTCCTCGTCTTTGATGGCAACTGCTTTGTCTACGATAATATTTTCCAACTTTACATCTTAGAACAATTAACAAAAGCTTTCCCACGGACACTTACTATTCAACTTTTTCTTTTCTCCAGTTGGTGTCACGGTCAAAGTAATATTTGACCATTTGCCATGTTCGGATTGGCAGGAGTACAGTCCACTGTCACCTTTTCTAATCTTGTCGAAACGTAACCTATTTATAAAAAAGAGCAAAAATATGGGAGGCATATAGATAACTGGTTGAATAGTACGATGTCGGGGACTTACATTTTTAAATTTTCTGTATTCGGAATTTCTTCCCCATTTTTTAACCAAATTACACTTTCGTAATTACATCTCAATACAACTTCCGCAAATAATGGCACGGTTCTCCTTATGGTGTTGTCGTTTTCTGCAATAGGAAAAAATAAAATTAGACTTTCTCTTCAGAGGGACTTTACACGACATTTATTATATTGAGGTATTGATGACTTCATAGTTTTTATAGTCTTTATAGACTTACTGGATAGATAAGATTTTTATTAGATTCAGGTGGGACACAATTTTCTATAATATTTGTTTTTAAACGTAAAAATGGTTCTAACATAGATGAATCGCTCTTTGCCTTATATTGAAGGTAACATATTACACAGTTTCAACATACATTTCTGTTAAAAAAAAATGATTTTATTGAGTTACCCATGAGAAAATTGATCATTACTTAGCAGTTTGCCCCCTGCGAAAATGACCGCTTATATGAAGAATATTTTCGGTTCGTTTAATTCATTTTACGTGTATTTTGAAAAACGGCTAGTAAATTTAGCAAATCATTTTCCAAAAATAGACACTGTACATTGGATGCTGCAACGTAAATCATTAGTTCGGTAACAACTTTGCGATACACTCGCAAACTCACTCGTGCATTTTTTAAGCAGCTTGCTTCGGTAACTCTTTTTCGACAAGCATGGTTGTATGTCCATTGTTCAAGCCGAAGGAGAAAAGACTGTTACCGAAAATTGTTGCTCAAAAACACACTTGTCAGTTAAACTTGTTTGTTTTATCCCAAAATTGTTACTTGTAATGAATTACTTGAGCAGCATCTAATATAAATATACTTGTGTTATTGTCTCGTTGATCAACCACGCTATTCCCTCTCATCATCAAACGTACATAAACGATAGTCATAACTTAACAGTTTCCCTATTTATTTGAACACACGATGGTGAAAATATTATGACAAGTCCTTGCTGCAAGGGTTGATTTAGTTACGACAATTCAAAAATGAATGTTCCTAACAATATACGGGAGATGGAACGCATCCGATATATCTTCTCATATTATTTTTTTTACGGATCTCAATAAATCGAATGGGAAACGATCAATCAAATAATTTGTTTGAGTACAACAACATCGTTAAAATGTAGCAATTTGTGGAATATAAATTATTGTTAATTAAAGAAAGACTTCTCATTGAATTTTATTATTGAAAATGAAAATGATTCAAATGCCACTTATATGAACAGAAAAAAAATTGAAATATTAACCGATTAAAGTCTCACATTTATGTACTTATAATACGTAGTGGATGCAGTGTGGTGTCTTTTAAAATATTGTTATGCTCACACTTCACCAACACGAAAAGGAAAAGACATTGTTTTTTAATGAGGAAATACCAAAATAAAACGAAAATCAATAAAGTTTGTTGTTATATTTCGGTGGTTTTAATTTTCTGTGACTCGAAATTGTCATAAAAAGTACTCGTCGATGTCGTCGGTTACATTAAAAATGGAACTTTATTAAAGGCAAAGAGTTACACATAACAACCATCATACAATGTGATTTGATTTTCGTTTTAAATTTAGATTTTATAGCTTCTGTGGTTAATTTTTAATAGATTTACACCAAATTCATGGTTATTTTGAGACAGAACGTTTCTATTTTATTCCAATTTGGTTTGTTTGTTAATGGACCAGAGAGCTTTTATTGGTGCGCTCACAATTTCGTTATTGAAGTCGCACAAGACTAGATTTAGTTTCGATGTTTTCATAAATAAATAAACAAATCGCATTATAACTCGGAGCATCTTTATTTTCATTATCTTGATAAATTGCTGTAAGAAGTTTTTGTTGTAACCAGCAGTATGGCTGACCTTGCCGATTTGAAGTCGATCTACGGCTGTGGGTATAATGTACTGAACATGATTTATTGTTTAAATAAAACAATCCGATGAAAATGAAATTAAGTTTGATTTCATTCCAGTGGCGTGCTGACGAAGGTATGTATTTATTTGTTTTTCGACCCGCTCCGAAAACTTTAGCAGTTTGCCTAAATTTGCGGACCTTTCTGTAATATATTATCGAAAAGACAAGAAAAATTCACAAATGTATGCTACAAAACGAAGGCTTTTCAGCGAAGCATCGAGGAGAAACATTCATAGAAAATCCTTTGTCAGTAAAAAAATCCTTCAAAATTTTACGATCCTCAAATTCATAAAAAATCCATAAAATTATGGAAAGTCTTCTAACAGGCTCGAGAAAAAATCAAATAAGAAGAAAAAAAAATGAAAATCCATTCAGAATCAGTGAAAAAAACTTCAGACAATCCTTGGAAAACCATAAGAAAATCGTCAAAATCATTAGAGTATTGTCTTTTTGAAAATCCATTTTCAACTAAATTTACAATTATCTGCCCCTCTATCTATGTTTGATACAAAATCTTTTACTTCCTTTGTTTAAACATTCTTTGTACAACATAAGAAGGCATTAACCAGATCGCATCGCTTATTTTTATCGCAGTTGTCTAAAACGAATGATTTGCTGTTTCTATTCTGGTAGGTTTAAATCAATGAACATTGAAGTACAAACTGTGATCACAAAATTGGTGTTCTCATTCCCAAGAATTTAAAAATTTGAAAATATAAAAAAGTCTCAACTGGATGAAACTATAATGTTATAAATACCTAATTGTTTTTCATATTTTAAAAGCGTTACAATATCTTTAACCAAAGTGCTTGACTATATATCCGAAACTATTTTTCATAGTAAAACATTACATATTGTTACTTAGTAGAAAATTCAGTGTGTCTAATTGTTATTAATGTAATAAATATTAGAGATTTTTTTTAAAATATCGTGGCCAATTGCGTATCATAAATATATATGAAAAAAATAGCTGATACACTCACATATATATGTATATATTCATAAATGCTACATTTAAACGAGAAATATGTTATGTTACAATGTCATTAATTTTTTTTTTTTGAGAATGGTTCCTTTGAGAACTGAAACTCTTTTTATACAACAACGACATATAAATAATTTTTTTTAAATATAATTGCCGCAGTTTTTTTTTTGTTAATTTCGTTGAATAGTGGGTTGTTGACGCGACGCCTCTTTTTTTTAAGAGAGAGAAAAAAAAGCAGAAGAAATACACATAACATTTCTTCGATATAATTCTTATATAAATCACAAAAATAATACATTTTAATTTATAGCTTGCAAACAACGTTGTGAACACTTATTCTGAACATTGTTGTATTTTTCAACTGATCTAATTTATGAGTCGTGCGTTATATGTATATTTGCAGTTATATGTATCCACATATATGTGTCATGCAATATAATATATTATAATTTCTTGAATCGGCATGATCTGTTACTTTGTTAACCAAATATGATGGTTATTTACAAACATTAAACGAAACAGACATAACTCTTTTTCGAATTAAATTTTTGCAAAGAATCGTTACATTATACCGCAGTGTATATCATAATGTAATTTAAATCGAAGGTGATAGTTTCATAAAATATGGAAATTATCTTCCAGACTGACACGCATCAAATTATCAAATTAAATTTTAAATATTGTGGATTTGTGACCATTCTCTACCCCTATGTACTTATTTCATAATGCAAACCAGTCCAGTATATGAGTTACTTTATTTCTTAATTAGTAAGTCCTTGGCAGTAAAGTCAACCAGGCAGAAGCGCTTGATTTTTTTACTTTACGTGAGGTAATGTGGCCATTCCCTCACTAGTGAAGACCCTTTCCTCCGCTCGTAAAGTAAAACGCCATACTTTACACGTGAAATAATTTGATATCTCGTATCACGATGAGTAAAAGTACATCGGGCTGAAGCCCTCGGATACTTTTACTCATCTGGATACGAGATATCAAATTACTTCACTGGTATAGTAATGCACTATTTTTTTCGTTGCGCCCCCTTGTGTCCCTATTGATTTCGGAATCTTTCTACGAGTCGAAATAACAATTTCGTAATTCACTAATCCAGTTCCTATGTAAAGTATTTCTGATTAAAAATTGCATCCAAATTAGTTACTTATAACTGTTCAGTTCGATTATGTCGAAAATTTTCGTTTTTTTTCTATCGTCAGTACACTTTTACTGCGCTAGGACATTCGGTATTTTTGCCCGCATAGCAAATTTGAATCGAAATGTTAGATGTGAAATGAGTGTAAAGATTTGTTTTTCATTTCGTTTGTTAAAATTAGAAACTTAACTCGTTTCATTTTGCTTGAGAAAAAAATATTTTGAAGAAGTTAATTGAAAATGATTAACGAAACGGCAAACATTCTCAAAATTCATAATTTAATTTACGTCTCTTAATGGAAACGATTTCTAATTAAAGAGATTAGTTAGGCGCGTCAACATATCTAAGGCGTTTTAATTACCATCCGAGAGTTGGTTTCTTCGATTGAATTATGCAAATAGAATTTCGAAAAATAAAAAAGTTTGTTTTTGTCAAAACCGTAATCTTTGGAATTCGTATGACATTCTATGGAAGAATGTGTAAAATACAATTAAAATTTTGCTAGTTTGCATATCTTCTCACCGAAATTCTTCCGATGAAGTTTTTACTCTGCGAAATTTCCATTCGAATCTTAAAATCTGATTGCTGAATGCAGAGCTAATTTAATAATTCAGTTATTTAACTACACCGTGATGTGTTTTATGATGCGTTGTGCGAGCCGTTTTATTGTAGCAATAAGTAAGAAAAAAAAATCTTCAAATTAATTTCACTCTTCGATGGGAGAACGGGACATTGCGAATTTTATACATTCGACGCGACGACGGTGACATCATTATTATGAAAATATGAAACATTTTAATTATGATTAGGATGAGACATTAATTTGTTTAATTGATGTGTTGAATGATTTGATTTTAATTATAACTTTAGACTAATTTCTATTTTAAAGACATAAAAGATTTACTGAGTGATTCAGGTTTTGTATATATAATACGATAATGATGATGATCTTATTCGTACGTACGCGAATTGTCGCTTTTTAAACTCCATGAATGGAATTTCTTGCCGGAATTAATTGTGCGTTACGTTTAATAGTAATTGGTTTTCGAATAGGTCGTGATTAATTTGCACCAGTAAGCCTATAACCTAAATACTACGGTGAAGTTATAATTACAAATTGGTCGATTCTAAAAAATAAGAATTTCTTTTTACAAACTGCAAGACAACGCTTATGTTTCCTACATTTTGTAAAAGGAAAATGATTCTATGACTTTGGGCTGCATTTCGTAGAAGTGAGATCTCGTTTTGGAGAGTACACTCGCGGAATTTTGAAAACCGACACATTTTCTGTTTCTGTGTTTTACTTGAGTTTCTGATTTCTCCATATAAAAACACATGCGAAATTCACAAAAAAACAGTAAAACACAAAACAGAAAATGTGTCGGTTTTCAAAATTCCGCGAGTGTATATAAAATTTAAATCGACCTTAAGTGCGTATAGTTCGTTGGGGATGCCAGTGGAGGCACTACATCCGGTGGTGGTGGGTCAAAGACATGGAATAATTGAAGCTGAAAGTGAAAGATTATGTAAATAGAGTAAGTTGACTTTGAACCAAGGAACATCCATTTTAATTCAGAGAGAAATGATCTTACAATAGAATAGCAAAACCTGAATATAATAGTAAAATAAGTTTTGATTGACGTACGACTAAACTGTCTATCCATTGTAAATCAATGACTGATCAATCATCACATTTTTCTCAACATATTCTATACAATTGATGCCTTAAAATGACTATTTTTCGTCAATCAATGCCACACAAAAAGAATCTAAAATCTTAACAGATTTTCAACGGTTTTCTGTACAGATTATATCAACATGTCCGCACATTAAATCAAATGCGATGACTTGCTGAAATGATTGTTTATTTGAACCTCTGAAACATAATTTTAGATGTATTTCAGTCGAATATCTCAACTTTTATAATTAAACCGGTGAAATTAACCCCATCATCAGTTTGATTTGTTTTATGAATGAAAGTAAAAGAATGAAAGTAGTGAGGATTCTGTTAAGCTGCTGGAAATTTTAACTATGGTTTACGATGTTTTAAGTGTAGAAGGGAGTTTATGTAGGAACAGCCAAAAAGGTCGTGTCGAGAAAGACTCTCTTTTTTTCAGCAAATAATTAAATTCGAAAATCCCTAAACATATAAACCGTTAAATGTTTTACTGTTTGTTGACAGAACCACACAGTAAATAAAAAATATTTTTATGAGTCATTTTTTTATAGCCCGAAATCATTTTTTTTTATTTAATAAAATATCAACAATAAGACATCAAATCTATTATTAAATAGATTTTATGTGAATGAATGTGACGAGATGCATCCAAACAGACGAAATGCAGGCAAAATATAAGAGAAATGTTTTATTGAGTTGGAACAAAAAAATAATGTTTTTTCTATAAATAAACATTGAAAAACCGAGAGTTGTTTTTTTCTTTTAATATAAAATTGTCTTGAAAAAAAAAATGAAGATATTAAAGTTTCAGTTCTTTATATACACATATTCAGATGTCTTAATAGCTAAAAAACCACTGCTATTCAGTGTTTCTTTTATTATTTTGACACGTGTTTATTTATTACGAAAGGGTTAACATTAGTTTGTTAAACAAAAATAACTAATGAATCCACTAACCAGATAGAACATTATAAAATACTGCATTTAACACGCAAAGTTCAAATTTCAAGTATTTTATATATGAGATATTTCCGAAATGTATTATCTTAAATGGTTCTATTTCGGTTCATTTTATCAACACCAATTAAGCCATTATGGTTTAATTAAATGATGAAATAATTTCTATTGAATTTACCAAAACAAACAATTATGAATTGGAATAATGAAAAGGTAACTTTTTCGTATATGGTTCGAGTTACAGGTTGTGGGTGATAAGGTCTGAATCAGAATCATCCACACACTCACTGTGGGCTCCTCTGCGAAAAGCTCAATTTTGTGTAGGACTCTGATACCTGACTCTTGATAATTTTGTGTAAGACTCTGATACGAGCATGAAATTCAAGTCGAACTGAAAATATCTGAGTCTGAACATAACTGACCTGAAATCTGAAATCAAAAGAAATTCAGGTAAATCATGTCAATTTAGAGATAAACCTGAGAAAATCTTCTGATTTACTTGCTATTCTATTGGTCTTAAAATTTCAGGTACATTCAGGCCAGGTAAAAAAAAATCGATTTAGGTTCAGTTCTAATCAGATTCAGGCATTCAGAGCTTCAGGTTTCAGGTTATATTTTTGACACATGTAAAAGACTTATAGAGAAAAGATTTCAGCCAAGAAACAGGTTTTCTTCACAATGCATCGAGGTCAAATCATGGTCATAGGAATTAATCTCGAGGAACTAGATACTGTCATTGAACGAGTCGACAGTTACGTGTACCTAGGTCACAAATTTAAGTTGGGTGTGGACAACCAAACTGCAGAAATAAAACGTAGAATTGGTCTTGCATGGGCAGCGTTCGGAAAACTCAGGCTAATTTTTATTTCAAAAGCAAAATGAACAACAGTCTGAAACGGAAAGTGTTCGATACGTGTCTCCTTCCTGTGGTTACATATGGAGCGGAAACGTTAACGTTAACAAAAGCTTCCGAAAATGAACTAAGAGTGGCACAAAGAGCCATGGAACGGAGTATGCTTGGAATTACGCTCAGAGATAGAATGACAAATCAATGGATTCGACAACAAACAAAAATCGTTGATGTCATGGAAAGATCAGCATCTTTAAAGTGGAGGCGGAACGTTGGACCAAAAAGATCATGAACTGGAGACCACCTAAAACAAGACCTAGAGGTAGACCACCAGAGAGATGGAATAATAGTATAAAGCGAATTGCAGGCGCAAATTGGCAACAAGGGGCAACGGATCGTTCGGAATGGAAGAGATTTGGGGAGGCCTACGTCCAGCAGTGGATAGAAACAGGCTGAAAAAGAAAAAGAAGAAGAAAAAGAAGAAGAAAAAGAAGAAGAAAAAGAAGAAGAAAAAGAAGAAGAAGAACTAGATACTTATAAGGTTCGGAAAGAACAAGTTAATAAGACACTCACTAAATTTGAAAGGTTTGTTGGACAGTTTCCATATAAGTTTTAGTTGTCATAAGTTCTGTGACCACCACCATCCCACCATCCTTTTTTTTCGTGATCAACTACATTGTTCTTTTATAGCCTTGTCAATGCGAACGGTTTCTAAATGAAAGGCGAATCTGTCAAATCAAAGGATTGACTTTTGGTTTTTATGAAAAGGTCGATTTTTTACTGGCTGCGCCATGATTGTGAGCAGTCTTTTTTTGTCGCAATTCATTGATAATAAATAAATGTTAAAAAAGGCGAACCTCAAAACCTTAAAAAATATAAGAAAATGTGGATGGGTTGTTTGGAATTTTGTTAGAAAAGAAGAAAATTTTCGGACATAACTTTGCTAGGTTACATTGTTACATTGTTTAAAAAAATGTTTGATTTGAAGACCTCTTTCGAAAATAATTACGTTTCGCAACTAGAAAAATACACGCAAAGAGCACTCTCGTATCGAAATGATTCTAGTGACAAAAATGAACTCATTTCGCAACTTGTGGCATAAATAAATATTTTCAAACTCGAAGAAGATTTTTTTTAAATAAAAACCTAAACATAATTCTAATTCAAAGATATTAATATTTATCTAACTTTTGATATTTTGCGCCATTATAATTTAAAACTTTTTTTTCTTAAATTTAATAGAACCTGCGAGAGTGAGTGACACGCGACGTTCGTTGATATAATAAAAAATATATTTGAAAAGGATAAATCTAATTAAACATTTTTATAAATCAAAATGTATACTAAATTGATGTAATAAAAAAGTAATAAAAAAAAGATGTTAAAGAACATTTCGTAAATGTTTTAGCAAATCGAAAATGATGAAAAAAGATGTGTTTTAATTATGTGTTCTCTAAGCGCCAGTCGTATATTACATCTGACTTGTTATTTTGTCAAAACATTAACGTTTATTGTTCTTTTCCGGAAAAGTGATTTAAATTTGTCCGTTAATGCCAAACGAAACAAAACAACCGGTGTTTACGTTTACATTTCGTGGAAATAGAATTTTTAATCTCTCATCGGTTGCAATTCGTACGGAGATACTTAAAAGAAAACGAAAAGCCATTCGTAGATTTTGAACGTCCGGATGTCGGTAATGAAACATAACATTGAATATAAACCGTCCGGCTTATGTCTGAAAATTCAAGAAAAATACAATTCAGTTGGGGTGCTAGATTTTCGTTCTTGTGTTCACATATTTTCTCACTCTGTTTAACTTTCGAGGGCGCTACCGCCACAGTATCTGTTACTTCTTTTGATCGAAGACATTTCACCATATAGATAAAGGTTAGCTTGTTTAGTATGTGTTCATTATTATGTAGGTGGAAGCACGGTTTTTCAGAGAGTATAATGTGCGAAAACATGTATGCCCACTTGTAAAACTAAAAAAAAAACCACTGATGACCGGTGGCGACTCGCTTGTCGAACAATACGAGAACAGATTCCTTACTCTATTGATACAAAAGAGATCAAATATGAAAACGAAATCAGCGAAATGTTTTCTCAGGTTCCAAACGGAAATTAATTAATTTTTTTTAATGACTTTTACATGTGAACCGGTGGGACATACAACTTGATGATGAATTTATTGGCACGGAATTATGTACCTCCTTCTTCCTCGATGCATGACATGCGTGAATGAAGTCGGAGGTGGAAACAACAAATCATATTTCAAGTCATTATACCCAATTTACCATTACTTGTCGTACATTTTCATGAAATTTAAATTAGACATATTTTTCGACCGACTGACACCTCTTCCTTTTTGAGGTATAGTCGTACATTCGTTACCATTTCGTAAGAGTAAATTTATTTTTATAAAATGTGTAAGAGGCAAAGTAACCGCGCGACGAAACGACGACCTCCTGAAGACACGTTAACTACTCGTCATTTCTTTAGCAACTCGCCATTTCTTAAAAAAGTCGTTGATATTAATATGGTCAAATTTTCACTAAAATGCTACATTTTTACTCGGAATACTACAAAAGCACTTTCAAATATTACAAAAATTCAAAGTTCTAATTTCTTGACAAGAAAGAAAACGTTTTCGCTACAAAATGCAAAATGAATGAGTCGCGAACGATATACTTTTACTGCAGTGCAGTTTATTCATGTAGCGTCGATAATAAAAAATGCCTGTACTTGTACTCAACTCAGTATTATTGACCTTATCGTAATTGTAATCTAACAAATAAACAAATATGCAAACAAATTTATATTAACATTAAGTTGTTAACTCAAGATTATCTTTATTTACAATGTGTGCTATTATGTGCAAACATCAATTACCGATATTATTATAAAATTTTGTTTGGCTTTTCCATTAGTATAACTTGCAAAAAGAAATTTATTATCGTAATACACACGAGATTATGTGTGTAGTAAAGTATGTGCAAATCTATGGCTACCGATCTGAACATGTGCAATATTCGTATTGGCATGATATTGTGCATCACATATATATTCCAAAATGAACCTATTTTGAGAAAATTTAATTTCTCGCATAAGTTGAGCCTCTTTATGCGTTCGAGAAGAAATTATACACTTCTTGTAATGAATACGAAGAGAAGAAATTAAAATTTGTTAATTGATTTATTAATTCTACGCATATTGCGGTTTCTTATTAAATTCTATTTATAATTTACGATGCAAACGTTTTACGTGAAATTTTTTGTAATTATAATTTAAAAGAGTTCAACATTATGTGTGGATCTTTTGTTTGATTTGAGTCAAGTCTAGTCACATAAAAAATAAAATAAAACAAAATTGAGATTTTAACGACCGTTCTCTACGTTTAAATCTTAAATTATATGACTTTCGTAACAAAATCATTCGGCAATATGAACTGAACGTATGTGTCGATTAATGTTTTGATTAGAAATTGGGCAAGGTTGTAGTGGACTACTACTTAAAGTGTAGTGGTTGGGAATGAATCGGTAGAAAGGAATAAATTCTACATAATATTCTCACCTCTTACAATTTAACAAGTACTTGGTTGTGTTCGAAGGTTAGTATAGTGCATAGACAACAGTACCTGTATTTTCGCGATTTTCTCAAATTTTCACAAAAAACTTTTTGCGAAAATTCACGAAAATTTGAGAAATTCGTGAAAATTAGAGAAATTTCGTGAAAATATTTTCGCGAATATAGGCACTGCTACACACGTTTTGAACAATGATAGAAACGTTTCTCCTTTATATCAGATTACACAAATTCGACACGTCAAAAACGTACCAATTTACGTACAGGACGAGTTTGATTTACGTGTGAGATGCAAATTTAATTGTGAATATGAGATGTAGTAGTGTTTAATTTTCACGCGTATCGTACCCGCTATATACGCATATATCGACAATGTACGTTCTTTCCGTTTATTTTGACTTTGAAGTACTAGATTTGTCACTTGCTTAATGACTTCAATTTGCGTGATATATTAAAATCTAGTACATCGAGTCTAATATATTAGATATATTATATATATAATATATAATATATTAGATATGTATACATATCAAAACGAAATAACTGTGGGTTGAACAGGAAGAATAGGAGAATCAGTATAATGTTAACCATTCACTTTGAAGTTCTACCTAGGAAAATTCTTGTAAAATATAAAAAAAAATATTTTTCTTGTACAAAGTATAATAAATGCAACAAGAAGTCATAAGATCATCTTACTTTTGCAAAATTTAACGTACAAAAAGGGTTTCATCTACTCTGGGAAAACGTTTTATACATCACGACTGTGCTGGGAAATCGAAAGAAATTTTAATGAATTACTAGAACCAAGTATTAAGAAGACAGGTGACATCGTGACAAGGTAATACCCATTGCGAGTATGTCACCATACCCATTGTATCCAAACTTTGCATAATCCCAAAACCAAAAGCATCAGCAAAAGCTTAATCTTTGTATTAATAACAGCAAGCACGAACAGACTGATTTTCAAGATGCTTGTCAACTGTTTTGCGGTATTAAAGTTTATACCGAAAGTAATTCCAATTAATAACCGAAAAAAAATAAATATTTTTTTCTTGTCTTGGCAGCAATCCATTAACATTTTCATTAACTTGTAAAACTTAAAAAGAATAATTCTACCGACTGTCACGGATGACAATTTAAAAAATAGTAGAAACAAATGTTTGCTATCGCGTATGCCTTCAACATTCGTAATTACAATATATTTGCATAATACAACAGTATTATATGTATGTATATATATAGCTGGAGTATACTTAAAAGTTAACATACCCATGGGTACGAAAAATTGTGAACCAGCTAATGGCCATGTTTATTTTAATTCGTTGATTATAATATTGAACAATGTAAACATTGTACAGTAGCTATCACAACATTTCTAAATTATTATAAAAAGCCACGAAAAAAAGTGGTAAATAAACTGAAATATTTGAAATGACTTTGAGACTTATGGATGTTTTGTTGATTTTGCGTTTTTTTTTTATTCTCAAATATTTATTTTATTAAAACAAACGGAATGGTGACAGCTCGAGAAAAAAAAAACTCATGGATTATATAACCCAAGTCTTCTAAAGAATAAACTCTTTTGAATATACTGATTCAATGCGATTCGCAGAGATTGCGATAAGAAATTATCAAAATTGAGATAGCAAATTAGCATAATAAATATTGGGTTGCGCCGCGATAATTTTATTTTATTTTTTTCATGAAAAAAAAAAAACGTTTTTCTTTTCCACAAAACACAGAACCACATCCTTAAAAAAGAAAACAAAAATATTCTTTGTTTTAAATTCTTCAAAGACATTATTATGCATCGTCTTTTTTTCGTAATAAAGATCCACCGAAAAATAAATGTTTTTTCTTCTTCATAATTTTGCTCAAACGAAATTATATTCCAGCCACCAAAAATAAAATATTTGTTTGACTGCATTGTATATTCACATTGTATTTAAACACATCCATACCATTTACATACAGTTTTTTTTCTTCTAATTCGAAAAGAAAGAAAAAAAAATTGGGGAATATAATCAAATATTTAAAATTCATTATGTTGCACCGGAAATCGCTTTCACGTGACCACAACGCAGGAAGGAAAACTGTTATACCATAATTGTTAATGGAATGCACATACGAAAGTGGTAAGATCGTAATGGTTAGGAGTCTCGTGTGGTTGAAGTTTTTTTCCTTACATTTCTATTAAAGAAAAACACCTTCGTCTTAAGGTGTCTTAAAATTATGTACGCGAAGAGTCAACCACTGTTGTTAATAACTATTTACTTGTTTTGAATTGGGAAGTTATGCACAGAGTTGAAGGTGTGGTGTGGTACATAATCCGAATCGTCAAAATAAACATTAAGGACAGATAAGAGATGCATACGCTATTTTAGCTGCCGAGAACGGATACATCGAGATAAACTTTGCCCTAGAGAGATGACATCGAGGCTATCGTTCTAGGCAGGTAAAAATAAAAAATTTAGAAAAATCATTATGGAAACGAAATCTATCAAACGTTCCTCAAGTTCCACGGGGTGATTAAACATTTGAGCTTGTTGCTACTACTTTTAGTAGTATATCTTGACGATAAATCGACTGTTAAAATGAGAGAGAAAGAAAACTATTATTGAGACCAGAAACTATATGAAAATATTCAGTGACTAGTAGCTCAAGATAAGTTATAATTAACTAGCCTTCGGCATTCTCACATAACAGTCATAACAGTCTATTAGCGATTTTAATGATACATAGGTCGCTTTTATCACTTTGTACTTGTTAGTAACGATGTTTTTTTTACTGCGCGTCGTACTCTTTGTTGCAAATTGTCAATACCCCACCCTCTATCACAAATGAGAGTCTGCACTCCTATTGCAGACGTATTTTATACAGTCGGAGGCAGTGAAATTTCAGCATTAATTTGCTTCAGCTGTTTTTCAGCTGTGTCACACATAAAATCAAAACGGTTTATACTTGTTTATATGGTTGAAGCTGCTACACGTACCCACGTGTTAGTGGTAAAACTGGATAAAGACATACGAGCAGTTTTGATTGTTTGTTGATGAGCTGAAAAACCTCTGAAATTTCACTGCCTTTAATTGTAATAATCTGTTTTCGAATATCAAATAAAGACATAGCCTTCCATTTTCCAATTTTTTCCTAAACTTTTCCATTTTTCCTCGAAATGTTTTTCGAAAAAAACTGGAAAATTAGTAAAACGTATTATCCATGGTCGAAGGTCATGTTGGATTTCATAGTATCAAAATTTTGTGCTAAAATTGTGCAGTCTAACTTATAACAAAGAAATGAAGAAAAAGAAATGCCACACCGCACCATTACAAAATCGAATTATATTTCGAATCAGAAAACTATCAACTGGTAAAACATAAAACAATTTAGCAGAACGTCAAGCCAACAACATTTCACTATTCGATTGCTGTAATCTCTGTATTGATCTTGTTTTCCAAAAATAAGTCGCCAGCAGCACCGATAGAGATTTCGGATATATCGAAGAAGAAAAAAAAAATAGGCCACGAGTGGAATGTTTATAAAATTAAAAAGTCACTAAAACAAAATGTTTACGGTCTCCAGTACCCACCGAAAAAGATCGGCACAAATCATCAACATTGTCTGTGTGTCTACAAATCCTTCATTTTGGCAGTACATACAATCACTAAGTTTGATTTATTTATGGTTATTTAAAGCAGATGGAAAAATTATGTCTTGAAAGTAAAAAAAAGAAAAAAATTAGCAAAATAAACAACATATATATTGACGCCCGTCTGGTGATTCGTGCAATGATCTTGAAAATGATTCATGCATAAATTCTTAGAGACAATTTGAATTATAAGGAATTTACTTGAGTCGTTTTTTTTTCTATTCGAACATATGCTGAGATAGGCCTTTGTATTTATGTTCAATTTATGTGCTATGTGTACACGTGTACAAAGGAAATCGGCAGCCCTGAGCAAATCGATGAGACAAAGTAATTATATTTAAATGTTAACAATCACAAATAGTATAGGGTAAAAGTATCATAAACGAACCTCTGATGTAGTACGAGCGCAATGGTGTGATTTAAACGGACAAAATAAAAGATTTTTTTAAATAAATAGTGAAGAACTAATTTCTTAGGTAATAGTTCATTGAAAAAAACCATAGCGCTTTAGTGTCACACTGGTATTAACTCTCGAATTTAGACAACGAAAAGTCTCCCATTTTTTATTGCAGCAAGAGTGAAATAAACATCAATGTGGTTTGGGCTGTGTTGAAGAAAATATGTTTTTCTTTTTTTTTTCGTAACTAGGCAAAGCGTCTAGACCAGGACCTATTTTTTGTTAAATTCGTAAAATATGTGAAATCTCATGGAATTTCGTAAAATTCGTGAAATATTTCGTTCGTAGTTAAAAAGCATTGAGAAAAATCTTTACTTGGCAAAGTAGCCTCGATTTGCGCACAAAAATATCATATTTTCAATAATAATTTTGCATTTGCATCCTTTTTAAATATGAAAGTAAAAATGTAAAAATGAAATGTTTCAGCTTTGAATAAAAAAAATAGAAATGTTTGTGGTGATAAAACCTAAGTCAGAGAAAACTCAATACTTTGACGAAAATTGACACAAAAAGTTTTTTCGGACCTAGATTACATCACCATAAATATTTCTATTTTGTATTCAAACCTAACGCCAAACGATGTGTTTACTTTTTCTAAAAAGGAGACGAGTGCAAAATTATCATCGAAAATATAATATTCGTGTTCCCAAATGTACGAAATTCACGACATTTCAATAAATTTCATAAATTTCACGAATTTCGTAAAATTTCACGTATGTGATAATGCTCGAGCAGGCACTTTAGGCACACAGGGAAGTACTAAAAGAGTCAAGCAATATCTCCAAATAAATTTCTAAAAATCAATAGTCAAATTTTTGTTTTTAGAAATTTATTTGGAGGTATTCCTTGACTCCCTTAGCACTTTCCGGTGTGCCTAAAGTTGACAAGTCGCAATAACCGGCAACGTGTTAAAGGTTAATAAAATTTCACCAAATTTCATAAAATTTCACCAAATTTCCTAAAATTTAGCGAATTTTTTAAGATTTTGAAACCGCTAAAGTTTATGAAAAATTAGTAAAGTTTTTGATGAAATTTCAAGAAATTCATGAAATTTTGTGAAATTCGTTAAACTTAATGAAATAAGCTCTGAAACACCTATAAAAAAATATTTGGGTATGGTACCCGTGCAGTTCTTTTTACTACACAGCTGAACATTAGTTTTCAGCATATCTGTATATTGTACGTAATTGCTGAATTTTGAACGTAATGACAGTACTATGTACAGCTAAGATGTACTTCTGTTCTGTTACGTTAACAAATATACTGCTACGTTAACAAATGTACTTGTCCCGAATTTGTACAGCAGAGCAGTACATGATTTGTGACAGATTCAAAGTACCATTCAGATGGACAATGTACACTATAGCTGAATGAATGCCAGTTTGAATGTAGTGGTCGTGAAAACTTCCATAATGTTAAATGAGACTAAACACTGCACGAACTTTCGAGACAATTTAGGAACTATTTGTAATTAGTAGAGGGGCATTTGGTGTCTAGCCATCCTAAATTATTAGCGAAAATGTTTTGATGGGATTATTTTGAGTATTATTATTAGTAGTCAAAAAAACACTAATTCGAAATTTTTTAGGTCGCGGATCAACAAGGTTTTTTTTAACAAACAAAATTTCGACCGCCAATATAAAATCGGCGGTACAATATAAACAATCCGTTTCTTCGGCGACATTCCATGATTTTCAACAGAGATTGTATATAAAATATAAAATTAATTAAATAACGCGACACTTACGTGGAATCCGAAATATGAACGTTCGCGAGCTTTGTTAACATAACTACAAGATGCACTTAATGACGATTCTTCTTCTTCTTCTTCTATACGTCGGTTATTCATTCATGCGTGCATTTGTACATACGAATAAAGAACCGACGTATATGTAGAAGAAGAAGAAGAATCGTTTTTTCGAATCTAGTACCTACGTTAACAAAGTACGCGAAAGTTTAATTTTCGATGATGATTCCACGTAAATGTCGTGTTGTTTAATTAATTTTATATTTTATACACAATCTCCGTTGAAAATAATGGAAGAAATGAAGTGTTTATATTGTACCGCTGATTTTATATTGGCGGGTGAAATTTTGTTTGTTAAAAAAAACCTTGTTGACCTTGAATTTTTCTAATTATTGTTTTTTTGACTACTAATAATACTCAAAATAATCCCATCAAAACATTTTTTATAAAATCCATAGGAAGGCAAATCACTTTTTTTGACGAAATGCCCCCCTACTAAATTCAGAAATTCAAGTTTTGAATAATAACGTATTTGAATAATGAAGGCTCAAGAAATTTTTTTAATAAATGACTTAGTAAATGATTTTGTTACACTATAAACCTATTTTTTGACATTCGTAAATATCAATCTTTCTCTTCTGTTCGAAAGTTAGCACTTAAGGAGCACACGTTATTCCACGAATTTTGTCATAAATGTAGCCGGCGAAAGAACTCAGCCTCGATGCTTGTGAGAAAAAGGCACTGATTAAGTAAATCCACGCAATCGATTCTTAACACATTTTCAAACAGTTTGCTCAAAAAAATGAATAAACAGCTTTTACTAAGAAAAATGTCTCACTTTTAGTTTTCATTCGCATACAAAATCATGAAATGAAAAAACTGAAGTCTGCAAACAAAGGATAACAAATTTGACGTACACATGTGTAGTACTAGTTGCGTTTTAACCGCTTTTGAGCGAGACAGTAATGACGTATTAGTAAAATTGACTATGTTGCTACCCTTAATTTTAATAAGCTTCTGTCAGACTGTTGGGTGTCTAAATAATATGTGACAAAAGCCCATCTGCCGGAAACTTAACTTTTTCTTTCAAAATATTTATTCTTAGAATTATAGAATAGGAGAAGAAGACTTAAGTCTTACAATTTCCTAACAAATAATTTACAGAAAAAAAACTTCCTTCTTGAACATTTGGAAATTACATTACCACACAACAGTATTAAAATACGAGAACTTTTAAAGTTCAATTTCACAATACTGATCAACTGAACATTAATGTTCAGCAAGACAGTACAGTGGAGACGTACGATGTTATAAGATAGCTTTCCCATAATGTCTTCTAAACACAAGTACTGAGTTGGGACATGGGTATGGGTAAGGTGGTGGACTGGAGTGTCGGAGGTCCGGAGTTCGAATTGTACGGACGGCAGTTTTTTTTTTTTTAAATAAGTTGACGTAAATAAACGTACTAAATAGTTTAAAGATGAAAATTTATGAACTCTGAATAATATTTTCTGTACAACTTTTATTTTTCGATGAGATAACCAATGTTCGCCCAACTGTACATTGATACAGCTGTACTGTAAATATTACTGCTACGTTAACATAATGTACTTGTCCCGAATTTGTACAGTACATTCGTACAACGACTACAGCTGATCTGGACAAAATTTTTATAGGTGAAGTATCCAAATTTTCCTCTTTTGTCATTTTTTCAATGTTTCACTGTGACACGAGACCGCACTTCTTGGCCTAAATGGAATAAATTGATGTGTGGAACCCCCGAGGGGCATCTCTGTAACATTTTCTCCTGTGATCATCCTTACAAGAAGGTTTCTATTACATTTATCCCGTACTTGCAACATGATACTTAATAGTCATTGTAGATGAACTATGTTGAAACTATGTAAATCAGATATGAAACACATAAATCTAACTAACGACTTCATTATTTGTAGTTGTAAATCTTAAACCCTGGGTGTTTAGCATTAAACGACTGTGATGTTATTCAATTTCAAATACTCTTTGTCAATATATATTTTCCGAATTTCGAAAAAAGAAAAACCGAAAAAAACATTTTACTTATTGAAAAAGAAAATATTCTTTGATCAAACCATACTCACTGTCAATATAACGAATCTCTGGTATATATCTTAAATAGTGGAAAACATTTAGATCGGTACGCAACGCACCAACCAAACCAAATTTAAAATATCAACAAATGTCTGAAAATAATTCTCACTGCTGAAAATGTTTTAACATTACGCAGTCGTGCAAATTAAAAAAAGAACGATCGCCCCAAAAGTACTTTTAAATAAATAAGAATTAAAAAAAAAAACTTCTGCAAATCGAAGTTTATTTTAATTTTTTCTTCTCTATATCTCTCTCTGCTTTTTTTTCTCTCTCTCGTTAAATATAATCTAAATATCAAATTTATGTACATTTTGTATATGTACTTAGAATATATATTATCATACAGTGGTTTCGGCTTCTTTAATTTTAATTATAGATTTTTCTTTTATATAATTGGCACATGCCGTGTTTTCCACATAAACATTATAATACTTAACTAGTAAGTTTTTGAGGTTGAAGAGACGTCAGAAGCGTCAGAATATGAACATTGAAATATTTTCTTCTTGTTGTTTTTTATGAAAAAGTTAGCAAAATAAAAAAAATTGAATGAATGAATGAATGGGTATTTTTAGCATTGTACAGTGCAATGCGGTTATAAACTTAATTTTCTAATTTAATTTTGCGTAATGTTTCGCAAGCATTTACTGCAAGTAATTATGCACAGTTTTCGCGCATTCAATATTGCAGTACGCTGAAACAGATGGTTAAAGACATTTTTTATTTTTTTTAAACCTTATTGACGGACTAATACACACATAAGAAATTATGTATATGAGTGGATCAACCTTACTGGCAATTTGAAAGAGGATATTCGAATACGTTGATTAGAACGGTAAAAAAATATGTCTGAGCTCATCTACCCAATGGTCCAATATTTTAGCCTTCTGGACCATTTAAGCCCACTTACTAACTGAATGTCCCTTTAAAATGAACGTACTTAAGATGCACGTTAATCTCCTGGAATGAAATCAGTTCAAATTCATTTTAAAACAAATTATCCAATGGATTGGATGGAATTTATTTAAACAAGAACAAATTAACGAGACCTCAGTTATTGATCGTCGGAGAATGTACTAAACTAATACCGTATTCCCAATTTATTGAAGAAAACCCGCAAAATTCAACTGAATTTCTCAACAGACGTGCAAAAATTAACAACAAATTTAAGAGCAAGCAAAATTCAACAAACGAAAACTAAATTCTAATGGAAACGTCTCTCATTAATTCGGATTAACGTTTAAAAGTTTATAACGTGACCATGAACCACAGATTGTGTAGAGAAAGGCCTTCGCTAACAGACATAAATAGGTTTCAATTTTACAAATTTTCTATTTTTCATTCAGACATTACCTTTTGTCTCTATTGTCAGAGTAAGGTTTTCGAATTTTTGAGACTTTCCATTTCACCCGGGTAAAATAAGGACATATTTAGACCCGGGTCGAAAAGAAAGCCACAAAAGTTCGAAGACACTAGTCTCACATCTTAAAAGACAATAGATTTGAGATAAAGTTTTTGTCACTATGCATACTTAGCAGAAGAATTTATTTTCAATAATTTTCTGCAATATCTGGAAATTTCTAGCAAATTTTAGAACAGTCCAGAATTTGTAGAAAATTCTAAAAACAAAATGTGTCCTGCTTAGCAGTTTAGTTAGAATAGCTATTCAAAATCTGCTTTTGGAGAGTGCAGATACACTTGCATGTTTATTTCCTTTCTTTAATTCCTGTCTTAAAATACTTTTTAACGTCAAGGATTAGTTTTTGGGAGTTAATGGAATTTTACGAATGATTTTCAAAGACCTGACCCACCCCCACATTCATTTCAGCCTCTTGTCTGGTAGTAAAATTTCAAGTTATTCTTCTGTCAATTTGTTCACCTACGTTTGAAACGTGGATGGTTGATTCGGCGGAAAACATAGCCTCTTGACTAATTGGAAGGTTTAACGAAGACATCATTCAGTAAAATCATTTTTCTTGCATAATAATGCGAACAGAAATTCAAGATGAAATTGAATCCTTTAACGAAATAGACATGAAAAAGACGAAGAAGATAATTTTTCATATTTATTTGTACTGCCTCACTGCATTGTCGGGTAGTGTACAACTTTAAGTGTAAGTTTAGTAATGCTATACCCGCCACATGTCATAATATGTCAAAACAGACAACACAAACTGCATCACCGCGGTCTTACACTGCAGTCATTACCATAATAAACTGGTAACCTTCATTAATAATTAAACAAAAAAGTTGGGAAAATGTGTGCACCTTAAACATGGTGGTAAATAATTCCAGTATTGTACACACCAGAATGTTCAAAGTAAATCAGCGTTTTTGAACATAAACTGGAAAGACACTAAACAAAAATGTTTTTAATAAAAAGAATTACAACACGTGTGGGGCAGATGTGTCAAATAATGTGAGAGTTATATTACCCTCTGTTGTCTTCTATATTCCTTAAATTTCAGTTAAAAATTTTCGAAACAGTTCCTCTCCGTTATATACTCGGTCGTTTTTCTGACATTTGTTGTTCTTTTTTTTCGCCTCAAAAACTTTCGTATTTAATTATAAAATCGACAAAAATTGAACTACATTCAAGTCCTTTTCCATAAAATAGAGGAAATCAAATTTAACGACGCAAAATTAGTGCATCTAGTCAGTTTTCCCCGGTGCAACAGGGGTCCTGTCCTCTCACATGTTATTTCAGCAAAATGCTGGCATAACTATCGATAAAAGCAACATCCGCTCATTAAAAACTAAAATTCAATATTTTTTTACTCGAAAAATAAAAACTCAAAAAGAAAACAAATTCTGTTTTTGCAAGAAAATAAATATCTCGGAACAGAATTACGTACATTTTATTCGTCGCATCGTCATTTATGTGTTATGTTATGCGGGTGCGCTCGTTTCGAACATCACTGGCTGTATTTATTATTAATGTTCTATGAAAACATATTGCATTTGATGGAAATTCATGCGAATTGTGATTTCGTTTTCGGTTCAGTTCAAATCAATTAGGACATGAAATCGCACAGACTGTGTCGAATAGAAAGATCGGGTCTAAGTTTCATTTATGTTTTCCGAGTTACTTTCGGTAAGTCAATACTTTTGAAGGAAATAAAGAGTCACTTTTAAAGACTAACTCTCTGATTAATTAGAGTGAACTTATGCAAAATGGTTTTTTTTTTCTACATCATTCGACCACAACATTTGTTTTAATTTATTTGAGAATTCACCAAGTGTAACTCCACAGATTTCCGGTAAAATCTTAACGACGCATGCCTAAATAAATATTGAACAAAAAATCCTTGAGTCCTTCGTTTCACTAGTAGGTAGATTTGCTAAATTTGTATTTTTTTTGTATAAAAAACAATATTTCTCGGACTATAATAACATCGAGCATCTGGAGGTTTCCTTTCTAAAGATTCTCTCTTCATGACGTCGTTAACTCAAATGTTTTACACAAGATGTGCCATTTTTAAATGTTGAAATAAATCGACTAAAGTAGCACTGGACTTACCTAAATTTATTCTGATAACATCATGTTCGCTGATCGGCAATTTTCTGCCGGTCACCGAATTTAGTAGAATGAAGAACATCACCGACGAAAGTTTATCCAAAGTTTTTCGCTCAAAGAGCAACATTTTCACCGTTTCAAATAAATTTTACACAATTCACCAAAGAGTTCGTTGAAGCATAATCTGAAAAAACAAAATTTAACACAAATTAGTACAACTGCAACTGTTTTGTGTTAGGCCATAACATAAAATACGTTACGTTAACATAATTATTATCACACTAAACCGATAAAAAAAATCTGGAGCATGTTTTTTAATCGTTTATGGGTAATTCCTCTGAGACACGATCAAAACATCGATTTAGAATATTAGAATATTATGTGGAAAAAAATGTGTTTCTATTTATCTATTTATCCATTTTATGTGTGTTTATGTCTCGAAAAAGGGGTAGTCAACGTACCGTTCAGTTTTCGTTATTTTTTTTTTACAACAAAGACCTGGCATATCAGATGCACATTTTCTGTACAGCCAGTCGTAATAGTCCCCGAAGAAAACATCCACATGTTGATTTTTTTTCCTTCTTCTACAAACTTAATTTTTTTGTTCGTTTATTTTCTCAAAAACAAGAGAAAAAAAGAACTTCACTGTTAATTAAATTTGTTAGAAATATTCATAGCCGACGGGGCGTTTATAATGAATAAAACACGAACATGTGTCCTCTCGTCTCAATATGGGATGGGATGCATGCGATGATGAGTAGAAAAACATTGCTGCCTATGGGTTGTTAAGAGAAAAATACATTGGAAATGTGATTCCAAATTTTTTTGCTTAACAGGCAAAATAAAGTACAACTTTCCTATACGCATTTGGTTTTTAATAGACGATTATTGGAAATCCCTTTTTTTATTGTTAGTTTTGAGAATAGTGACTTTTTCGCTTGAAGAACACAGAAAATCTGGCTTCAATTTGACATACACAGTTGACGTTCCTCATTTAAATGGTCCTTTCGTTACATTCGAATTTTATATTTTTGGGTTATAGAAACAGCAAAAAAAATCTCAATATATATACCATTAGTGAACACGAAAAATTATAGAGTCAACAATGACCGATTGTTCCAATTCTTTTTAGGGAAAAATATTTGCAGAAAATGGAAACGTAATTTCTTTAAATGGAAACAGAACTTTCGTTTTGCTTTGAATTTGTTAGAAACGTTTAGTTATGTAGACGAGATTTGATTGAAGAGATAATGTTGTTTCGCCGAAAACCGACAATTTTAGGCACCCGCGGGACATGAGTCATTGCCTCATTGTCACGAGCCTTAAAACTCATTTCTTGGGGGCTTACTGTGTACAATACTTACATCCTTATTTTGAACTTTGTATTTTGCCTTGTGCGGTTGCATCGCTCGCTTTCGGCTCGAGCTCAACATAATAAGTTCCAAACAAGGACGGAATCTACTATTACAAACGCCGAATGTATTATCTCCAAATCCGTTAATCCTGTTGAACAATCTATGTTCCAGTGTTCATACATATGTAAAATCTAGGACTTCTTCAGTTTTGAAACAATTTTCTTTGTTTATAGTACAACACCAGACCGAATTCTTTGCTTATTTTTGTTGTCGTTTTCTAAAATGCTATTTGCACGATTCGTCTGTGAGATCTATCCGCATTCAAGCAAATAAATTTTCCAGATATCAATAAGAAGTTAAGGAGATTAATAAGAAGTTAAGGAGATTTACATGGATAGATAGTACATCATCATCGTGAAGCTCATAATACTTTAAGAAACCGAGCTTTAGGATTGATTTTAATTGTACAAACTCGAAATGTACACCTGTCTCAGGCAACAGACCCCAAGAACAGATCGGGTGAATTATTTGGATAGCTTACAATAAAATGCAACTACTTTTCACCTGTCAGTTTCAAATAAAATGGTAACAGAAACACGAAGATGCATGTTACCTACTGAGAATTTTTTTTTTTTCATTTAATGTTCTATTCTTAACTTTCACCGTTCTTAAATATGATGATGTCATTGCCGGCTTTATAGCACAAAATAAGAAGATTTCTTCGATTATAAAACACCATACAATTTTACAAATTTTCACACCTTCCATTCCCATTCAATTTTGAAAACATGACATTAATTCCTGTCCCTTTTCATCAACCAATTGGACGATGTAAAATGACTGTTCCGTTAATTTATAGAAACGTTTGGAATCATCAAATTGTCGGTATATTTTTTTTCTCTCTATTTCTTGAAAAAAATAATTATTTTTTCTCTATAAATCATAATTGATATGACAATGAAGTGGTTTTCGTATATCCCAAGTGGAAAACATCGTAATATATTAATCAAAAGCCACACGTAAATACTTGATTTTGTTTTGTGTTGTGCGGTACCACGTTTCCATATCGATTTGAGCAAAACTTTTGAAAAAAAAAATCTTTTCGAATATATAAATAGAAGTTTGAAATAAATAATTTTTTTTCTTGTTCTGAGCTTTAATTGAATGTGATTTGTTGTACAGTATGTTACATATGGAGTAACCTAAATATCATCGTAAAAATTAATAATCGACTTTGGCTTTGGCCTTAATAAACCAACCATATTGTATTATATCAATCTATATTTTGGCTAGGCAAAATGTTGGCAGACATTCAACAGAAGAAATAGCCGAAACAAAACAAAAACACAACAAATTTGTAATGCTGATAAAACACCAGCAGCTAAAATATTTATTTTTTCATTTATTTATTGCAATCGAAAAATCAAAACGTTTTCCTATCAATGCTATATGAGTGTCGAAAGCTTCAGCGACAATCTATTTTTTTATTGGTGGCACGATCTAAATGCACAAGAAAAAATAAATAAAATTCAAGAGCATTTGATTGCATTGAAAACAGAAATAGCACGTGCCAAATTTTAATTAGAAAATTATTCAAGAAAATGTCTGAATTGGTTGGTCGTTGATAAATGTTTGAATTAGCCGAATACAATTGGAAGGAAAACGTTTTGCATTCTCCAGCCCTTATAGCGTTTTCAACAGGATCACATTTTTGCTGAATGGAAGTAATTCCTTATTTAGAGACTATTTTTAGGTATTATATAGGCAGGTGCTTCGAGAAAAGCCAACCTGTACATCTTCACAAAAAAAGGAAAATTATGACATCGAATAGTTTGTAGTCACAACCGAAGAAGTTACATTAACTAATATCAACGCTCTTCAAGCAAAAGTGCTTCTAATGACAGCTGTCAAATAGAGTACTATTTTGTATGAAAATTTGGTACGCAGTGCCAAAATCTGTTTGATACACTGTTCAGTTTCAGTACTCTATTAAGAGTACCACTCATGCATGAAGTGAGTTGCTGCTAATATTCGTATTTGGTGGCACTGTAGTGCTTGTAGTTAGAAAATTATACGCAAGTAGCAAAGTAGAATTATGAATGATGTCGTCAGGCAAAATTATGATTTTCGCAATGATATCACAAATTTCCATATTTTTTGGGTGATCAACGTCAAAATGAAATCAGATATAGCGAGACTATAGACAACATCATGACACCAAGGTGTACTAAAGTTCAAGCCATTCCGACTACCTCTCAATTGTTATCAAACTTGCAATTCTTTTGAAACATTTTAGAAAGATTTTTACGAAAAAGTTGTAAAAATTTTCATATTTGGTGACATGTGAAAGCTTATTGCTTCTATGATCGTATTTGGCTATAAATGACCATAACAGTGTGAAATTTGAGATTACTTGACGAAATCCTATTTGCAAATTTTTGGAAACATGTACAGAGTGACCCTAATATGGCAAATTTGGTATCATTAGAAAGATAATCAAAAAGTCTTCAATGCTAGTATCTTTTGTTGTCTCGGTGCTGTATCTAGTCTGAACAAGAATAGATGCTTCAAGGTGTAGAGTACCCTGAGATAGTTCTTAAACATAATTTAAAGAGACACTTATAATGCACGACAACTTTATTTGAATTCGTTCAAGCTTTCCACGTAGAACATTATCTTTTATGAAATATTGATAATTACTTTGCGTATTAGAAGGTAAAGGAAACCTTCTTATTAACACTGACTGCGCTCGTCGTCTCACATGTTCTCAGTTTAAATGATGGTGGTCTTATGCTTAAAGTATTAATTTGTAAGAAAATTAATGAAAATTAATATTTAATTTAGAAAAAAGGTGTGTGCTCTGAATGCTTGTACATTCATCTATCTATACCGTCTGCGTCGGTTCAAAAATAGAATATTCAAATTATTAATCCGTAAAATTTCCAAGGATTAAATACTTATGTTTGAATGCGCTTTGAAGCAACATCAAAAAATTGTGTTTTTATTTTGAGCGAGTTAATCAAAATGTTTTTAAAACACTTCGAATATATTTTCGAACGGAAAAATTCTCGAGATTTCTGTTTTTTTTTCCTTCCTTCTTCATTTGTTTATTTCATCGATGTTAAGCAATGGTATTTAATACCCCTGTCATAGGTAACAACATGTTTTGGGTGTATAGTGAAAAATATCTTCATTATGTGGCGACTTAATTATATTTCGTGTTTTGTTATTTGTTTATGAAACTATCAAGGAGTTATTTATAAAAATAAAATACAGTGAGCAACACTCTAAAACCAGCCACCGTTTTGAATTTTTAAATTTTCAATTGGATTTGAAGTTCCCAGTCCCAGTATAAAATTATTGCGCTTTGACGTTTCACACAATGGGAAATGTCAAAATTATCGAACCACTAAAATTTCTTAGATTGGTTGGTTTTAGAATGTTAGTCACTGTAAGAAAAATTTCTACATTTTTACGAAGACGACTGCGTATCATAGATAAATAAATTACAGAGCACGGATTAGTAGTTGACTGGCGGATAAGAAGTTTGCATTTCAATAAAGTATAATGGCAATGGGAGAGAACGGAGACACAATTTTTGTTTTCGGTTTCCTTTGGAATATCTCAACCTCTAGACGCAAATATTTTCTCCGAAAAATATTTTTCATGAAAATCTTAATTTGCATTATGAATCAACCGAAAAGTTTTGAAATAACAGCCCACTCAGTGTCGCAATTAGCGAATTGCAACGTGAATAAAATATATATTTTCCGAATGTTGGAAAAATCTATTAAAGTGTAGAAATTAGGTGCCTGAAATAAACTTTTAACGGCACACATCGCTTCATTCGGGTATAAAACGTCTTAATTCAAAACTTGTGGATCAGTTTCTGAGATCTCCACCGTATCGATTACACTCCATATCACTCAATAACAAACTATATAACAGAGTCATAACATCATGCAAGTTTAGTTCTTCTAATTTCTTCTTCTTTTTTTAAGTTATTTTAGCTTCATTCGTACAATAATTTAAATTGTGTATATCTGTACAACATTGCCACTCTTACACAACGGCATAAATGCGGCATTCATCAAATGATTTTTCAAAGTAAACATAAACACTCTGTTACCATACAATCGTTGAAAATATAAATGAAATCATTTTATGGAATAGATGGGAATGTGTACGTCGAAAATTTTCTTACCACCAGCTACTTGTGCATTTATATGATGCGAATTTTGAGTGATTGAGAGAGAAACATATGACAAAAAACAAAGAAATTCATACTAAAGAGCATTAATTACTTTGCATTGCACAGCCATTTAGCACAAATTGATTATAGATTCAAATTGCACATTTAATTGATCTTACATTTTCGTCCTAAATATAAACTGAAAATGTTCAATAACGAACCGAGAAACAAAAATGCTAAATGTTGATTCAACCACATCTGATGACGCTTTCCTCGTCTTTCGTTCCATGCGCATTGAAAGATCTCTCAGTTTATACTTTATTTAGGATCATGTCTTTTTCTTGAAATTTATTTCGCATACAATTGCTGATATATTGTGCATTAAAGTGCCAGTGCCATGTTAAAATAAAACATGTTGGTTGATATTGTGTTTCAATTAAAGTCGAGGTATTATACACACAATATAAATTGGAAATACATTAACATTGCCGTCAATAACTTAAAAAATGTCTTTGTAGCAACTTTTATTATCAGATCAATTTTTGTAAATGATTAATCATTTTCAATTTAGCATTAAAAAGCGAATCTGAAGGTAACATGGCTCAGATGCAGGGATTATTTTACTGACATTTTCGATTATTGAACATTCTTTCTCCAAATATTTTTTGAACTTTCAAAGCAATTTGTTTTTTAATAAATTTGAAACAATCGCAGGATTTTGTATCTCGATTAAATTGGAAGACATTTACCGACATTTTTTTAAATAAAACAGGCCCTGCTTCAGTTTGTTGTTATATAATCACTCTATAACTTTAGTTCTCATTATATTGCGTTAATTAGTTTATTGTCCTGTCTCTTACACATTCGATAAAAATCAAAACTATGCCCAGCGCTAGGAAATAGTTATTGTCTGTTTTCATGTTACTAGATGCGCATGTGGGAATCTATGCTATGGGAATTTTTGGAAAAGGAAACATTGACCCGGACTAGTGTGGTTTGCTTTGAACGTTGTATATTGAATTTTTTTTGCTTGAATGATCGGCTGGTTAAGTGGTTTAGAATAAATAATTTTCAACTTTTGATGAGATTCGTATCACTTAGCGAACTCAGTTTTTTTTTTAAGTTGGTTTTTAAGGTTATAGAAACAGTTATAGTCATCTACTTCCGACAAAGACGAAAAGAATAAGCGATGAGTTCTGGCTAGTCATCATTTATATAGCGAAGAATATTGTATACTAGTGGATCATGGGCGCGCGTTAACGGAGCGTTTGTGACAGGATACTTAAAAAAATTTACTGTCAGGAAAATTTGGAAATTTCACCTTAGATAAAAAAAATGTATTTTATGCATAGGGACGTGCTTAACCTAAAATGATATCATTTTTTGGAAGCATGCAAGGGATTTGCGTCACATTACTGTTATAAGAGTTTTGACTGGTGTTTTGACTGGTTTTGTTGTAAGTACTATGAGACACTTTATGCAAAGGAAGTAGCAATGAAACGGTTTTGTCGCGATACGCTTACCAGTACTAGAGTAAATTTCTAATGAAAACGACGACGAAAAACTCAGGATAAATTAAAAATATGTTGAAGCGTTCGTTAACGTCAGTGATTAGGCTAAAGAATTGATATTTTCCACAGAATATTCACGCCGTAAGTGAGCTTAAAATTTGAATTTCAAGAGAACGAGTCGATGAAATAGTGAACCGAAAAATACATTTCAACGTTTCCTTGTATGAAAATGACGCTGTGTTAGAAAGAACTACGTGAGAAAGATTTTTAATTTCGACCGCACTTACGGCGTCAATTGAAATATCAACACCAAAGTTTCTTAAAGGTAGAGAAAAGTGAACTTTTCATGAAATCAACGCACCTCAAGCAAAAGTGCTATTAATGACAGCTGCCAAATAGAGTACTATTTTGTATGAAATTTCATCCTCACTCTTTTTACAGTGTGTTGATGAAATTCGATATTTTCTAATTTGGGAGTTGTAGTGGTTTGTAGTTGATTCCACAAGAAGCTCGTATAACAAATGAAAATCTAGATTTTTATTTTCTAAATTTTGACTAGGCACGCGAACGCAACAAGAATTAAATAACATAAAAAAATCTAGATGTTCATTTGTTAAACATATTTTATGGTGAATCATTTTTAAATCACAGCAACTCCGAAAACATGTCGAACTTCACTTTTCTCTGTACACCAATTCTTTTAAATTACAAGCATTAGTTAATCGACACTTTTTAAAGCGTAGACAATACTCCCCAAAGTGAGTACGTACAAAAATGTTTCCAAAATATTGCCTGCAGGTAATATGCAAAATCACGTTATCGGTGGCTCTGTGGCATGGATAGTCTGTTTTCTTTTTTGTCAATGTACTTTATGGATGGCCCCTAACACAAAAGCTATTCATTTCCAAAATTGTATCAAACAATTGTCTCAACCGAAATAAATTTTTATCAATTTAAAAGTCAAAATTTTTTAAGAATTTTACTCCCCTTCCTACGCGTTTTTTTTCCAACATCTTAGTTAACCGATTGCCGAAAATATATCAATTTTGAAATGGATTAATACGGGCAATTATTTCCTGTGATCATACTTATCGGTAACTTTATATATGCTACTAATCCGGCGAATTGATGATGCACTTAAGTTTTCGAACTTCGAACAAGAACACACGAAAAACAAACACGAAAGAAAATAAATTTCACAAAATTTTTTGGAGGAACGAAACTTTTAACAACACACCGGTCCCGATGACATTACATTTATCAACTTCCACTTTTATGTGAAATAAAATGCACTACGTGGTGCCATTCAACAAAAAATTCTAATGTGATAAATGGCACATTAAATTAAGCATTAATACATCGTGAAATCTTCAATTAATCACAAACTGAATCTGGTGTCTTACCTTAAAAATACAAAATGTCTTAATGGTTAAAAACGTTAAAAATAGACGGATTTTTTTTAATATTAAATAAATGTTTACATCATGAATGTTTATAATGTTTGTTTAAATCCATTTTCCAATGAATGTTCGGTGAATCGAATGTTTTTTCTCAAAATAATTTACACTTTTTTCTCGTACATATATTTGATTTGGCTTTCGGTAGAAACGTGTTTATGTTTTTTCTACTGAAAACAGTATTGAAAAATCTTAGTCAATTTCAATAAATACATAATGCGATTGTATAAAATGCGTTGTTCTAATTAATGCATTTGCTGGCAGTGTAGAACAACACTTCCATTTATTTAATGGATCACTTTTTATTTTGTATTCGGACAATCATTGATCATACACAACTCTTGCTGATTGCTAGCAGACTTAGCTACTACACATACAGATTGATATTGTAATAGGGTGTGAACAATGTTTTTCGCTACATTTTATTGCCGAGAAATGATGTTGATTATTGCATTTAGTAATGTCTTTATTCTTCAAGTTGATTCGCTCATCCAATTCGGATGCATTATTGAGAAGAGAAGAGAAAAATATTTATGCTGGTTGATGAATTGTCAGACAAACATTATATTATAGGAAAATCATTCCGATTTGTGATTGTTATTGCGTTATTCATTCAATCAACTAGCGTTATTGTAATGAAATTACAGCAGATTTTTGACAAATAGTATGCCCGCACTTATTTAATTCAACTTGTTGAAAATAGGCTGACGATGATTCGTTTCAATAAACAATAATGAATCAGGGAACTGTAGGTTTTACATGGAACGTTCGAGTACTACAACACTATAGTGCACACAAGTACAGTACAAGGATGAAAAATTGTCCACTTGTTTGACTTGAGTGCATCGACGGTCTGTCAATTCAGTATAAGATTTGTGCATCAAAAGCAAAATAATATGTTCTCACATGAATTTAGTGTAACAAATGAAGATATAGATTCAGCGCTTTAGCATTTCTTTGCTAAGTCGCTGGCACGTATCTAGCAAAAAACCGGAAAATAAAAATCTAGATTTTCATCTGTTAAACGAAATTGATGTGGAAGCAATTACAAGCCACAACTACTTCCAAAACAGAAAATATGTCAGCTTCTCCATTAGTGGATTTCCTTTTGATAAATCGTTTTCTTTACCTAGATTCTTTAGTCCTATCACTTGTGCTACTACTGGGAAGTTCTGCCAACCTTTTCCATATACTTCGATATGCCATATATGTCACATACAATATCTGCAACTGACGCAATTTATAGATGTACACTCTAAACGTGAGTGTCTATCTTAATCTTTAACAAATAGTGGGAACGATATGATTTTTTGATAAGAAGTGCTAACACTCATCATGCTACTAATAAAGATTAAGATTATGTAGAGGTCAACCAGTTTTAGTCGGGCTCTTTAGCTAACCAATTCAGACTACTAAAAAAATGACGAGAGTTGCAACTGGTTTTAATCTTTTTCAGAAGACTTGTCGATACTTGTCAAATCTATTACTTCTTTTGATTTGAGTATTTTAAACGTATTGCCAGCAAATCTTTTACTTAATTGGTTTAAATGACGAATTTTAGTCCACCAACACACGAATAAAATGTATGGATAATGGTTTTGAAAATTTATGAAGAGATCCCTTCTTCCACCTGATGAGTGTATGTGTTCTTTGTGAATGAACCCTTCAAGAGTAGCTTCGATTTTTTAAAGGGTTAATGGAACATTAGAAAATTGTAAATAGGAAAGAAATATATTGAAGAGCCGATTTAAATTTGTTCGTCACACCTAAGTGCAAATTTTATGATTTAAACATTCAGATTTATTCAGGTTGTAATTGTTATCCAATATGAATGAATATTACTTCCTTGTATCAATCGACATCGGCAATAAATTAAATCCGTAAAATTAAACAAAAGTAGCCAAAGACATATATTCTATTTTGAAAGAAAATTATCCTTCGGCATTGATTAAATCCCTTTTTCCTCCGTGCCGAGGATGAATTGTAACTGAATTGTCCCACAAGTTCACCGAATTATCTACCCTTACCTCGATACTAGATGAGAAGTGTTTTGCATGCGATTCCAAACTCAAATTTGATTCTTAAAAATGTTTCTCGGAATTGCATGCCAGACTTCGGTTAATAAGAAACACGAATAATTAATCCCTTAATCTCTTTTAATCCCATCATTAATTTAAAGTTTTACTAATTAAAATTCTATTGGAACAAACCTTCAAAGACGTTGAATGGAGCTGAAATCGTTTTGTGAGATTTTATTGATATAAAATCAATTTAATGTTGTTTCCGAATCGGTCTAATTTGGTTTTGCAAAAAAAAATAGTTTTAGTTTCTCACTTTGATTCCAGTTTTAAATAATTCACAATTCATTCCCACAAAATTTTGGGTAATTATACATTTTTAGGCACAAAACTTGACCAATTTTTGTTGTTTCTTTTTTTAAGATTTTTGTTTTTATTCAAATTGAAAAGACAAAAAAACTAATTTAAAAAACGATTCACTTCTTTTATTAGCACTTCAAATTCCTTTCATAATCACTGATAATCCCATCATTAATTGGTTTAAGTTTCAAAAGAAAATTATTACGAGTTTTATTTCTCAATTAAAATTAAAAAAAAAAAAAATTTCTCATAAACAATTTTCGAATATGAAAATGTATCTCTATATCGCACATTAAATGTCGTATACATAAAATAATTTGAATTTCAATATTTTTCAAAATGAAAAAAAAATCCAACCGTTTCACGCGTGTATATAATGTGTTGTTTCCGAGTCAATAGTCGGTAGCTCACTGAAAGCATAATCATCTTTTAACGTTACGATAGTTTGGGATTAACTTATGTTTAATTTTTACTTTCTTAACGTAAGTCACGAAAATTCGTGTATAAAGCAACACACTACGAACGTAAACGACGATGAGAGAAATAGGAAAATTTCGTATACACAAACGGTCGTCCAATATGTTGGTGTGTTTGAAATGAAGAATTGTGCGAAGAGGTAATTGAGATTGTTTTTATTGAAGTGAAGTTATTTTATGTATTTTGTAAGGACTAAACAACGAGATTCGGAGAAGGTTATAGATCCGTAAAACGGATAATTAAAAAAAATTCAATATTCGAAATAGAGACTGTTATGCGCTATAGGAATTATAATCATTTGCATTCAATGCGTTGTCTGTATATATTACACGTGAAGTATAAAATGTGTTGATTTGATGCAATCATATTCGGAGACGGTTTTCTGCTCAAATAGGACTGCAGTGAACGAAGTATGCTGGGTTGTATTTATTGAAGTTTGAAAGAATATTTTGATTGCAGCGATTGTTTGATATGAATACAGTTTATACGATTTCTGTTCTTTTTTATAAAGAATATTTTTAGCAGTAGGAAATCGCAGGATAACTGAAAAATTTAAGCCACAAACACACTAGCAATTTTGCGAAAACGCAGCATAATTGTCGATTTCCGCAACTCAAAATGGCTAGTGTATTTTTAGTTCTTTGGTCGAAATCTACATTCTGTTCTAGTACATTAGATTAGAGAAAGATATATCATCATCAGATCTCTAAGATGTGATCGCTTCACACACAATTAAAAATTAGAGATCCGCTGCGGTCTACTTTCGCAGCAGTTTCGATCCCCTGTGGAGAAAATAGAAATTTTCATGCCTTTTGCTTAAATTTTAGAATTTTTCTCGTAATTTAGACCCTCGATGTGAAAATTTCTATTTTACCATCTCACTTCGTTCGGGCCACAGCTCACGAAACTATGTAAACTGCCAGTTTGTTTTCAAAAACGTTAAAACAAATTAAAGTTTTCTTGGAGAAAAAGGGTTAATTACTCCACACACACATGAAAAACTCTGTGTTTATCTCAGGGAAAACTTCGCATTGTTGAAATTTCCTATTTTCTCCACTCTGCAAGCAAGTTACTATTCCATGCTAACTACGACATTGTTGAAACATGTAATCGTAGCTTACTTAAGTTCTAATCGAGTTGATACGATCACGTTAGCACTTGTTAATAACTAAATTTTGTGTTCATTCGGTTTGAATCTGTCGTTGAATAAAGTCTCATTTTTGTAAAACTGCTTGTATTCCTCACCATAAATTGGAACTTCTAACAGACATTTCCTGGTTTCTACATTTTAACATGTTCTAATAGAGTTAGTGTAAGTTATGAAACAATGTTTCGTCTATTTAGATGGCATAATGACTTGTAATAATTGACGTAACTACCTAAAATTTACTAATTGATTTAAATATTGATCGATCAATCGAAAAAAAATTACTGATAAACCCGTTGCTTTCGTACACTTCCAAAATAATCTCCGATCGACGACGTATAGGAAAGAAGAGACAAGCCATTTGCAAGCTATCAAGAATTACTTTCTTCTTTCTTTTATTTATTTTTTTCTACACTTTCCATCAGTGCTGAAAGAAAATTGTTACATTTTACAATCATTTACAATCAACCTGCGTCTATCACAATTCAATCCATCATCTTCGACTCACTTGCTTGACATTATTTTCACGACAACATCCCGTATATTCATCGTATAGATACGTATATATAAGTTAGTAAAAGTACTTCCATGTGTAACTTGTCATGCGACACCGATTTTCAACAAGGAAAATAGAAAATCTTCTAATAATTTTTGTCTTATTTTCACCCACAACTTCCGGCCGGCTACCGTCGCATTTTATAACATCTTTAAATTTTAATAAATGTACTGTAAACATTGATACATCTGGAAAGGTGATCCGAATAACATTTTCTATAATTAGATAAACGGATAAACATGTGCAGAACATTTTCATAATTTTTTTTTTCTTAGGTTTCAGCATAATATTTAGTTGGAATTTATGTTTTAGAGATATATATCACTCTGGTTATGATACGCTTAAAGTTTATTATGGAGTTTATTACGAATGAAAAATCACCTGTTTTGTGATAAATAGGCAATATTGTAAATCAAAGTGGAAATAATCTTTATGAATTGAAAAAAAAATGATGCGTTCCGTGTTGAATCAATGTATGAATGATAACAGATTGGAAGAATGCGAACTGTTTCTTTTTCACAAAACGGTTGTTCGTTTTTTAAGTCATCAGCTTCTTCGTGGCCTTTGGCTTTTGAAATAATGCCGATTCAAATGAGAGAAAAACATAAAAATGTTAATTTCTTTACCCAAAAATTTAATTCCATCGCAAAGGAAAACAGAAAGATCGACTCTTGATTTAGAATTAAACGAAAAACAAGCATCTTCACTTAATGGACTGTTTTTTCGAAACCATCAAGTGCACTTAAGTGGTTACTTATGCTGCGTACAACATAACATTTTTCTTAAGTGACCTTAAAATATATTTATTCTTATTCCACTATATACACGATGGACCCTATTATGAACAATGAAAATATAATTTAATTCAATTCATCAGTGAGGCTCGTTTAGGTATAGTCTAAATTGTTAAGATGTTGCGCTGTTACATCCAATAACAAGGTAAAATCTTTATGTACAACTTAAAGTAGAACAGATTAAATAATTGAAGCTAATACAATTTTATGATATGATTGAAAATTCAAGATTTATTGTTTTTTATAAGTGCACTTGTTATTATGTAGATAAGGAGACAGAATATGTTTTCGTTACACTGGTGTATTGTAAATCATACATATGTTTTGAACAAAGCCAACCTCAATTTCGTGTGGTTGTTTATTATTTTAATGTATCACTCACTCAGATATTTCGAATTCTTCAGGACAATGTGGTTATTGTGACCCCATGTTAGTACAGAGGTCGTCAAGCAAGTATAGACAGTAGAGATGAGCGATTCAATGTTTGTATATAGTTACACCCGACCCACTTCGCTGGTACTACATATACTCAACACAGTTTGGGAGACTACATACACTTGACTTCGTTCGGTGAGACTATATACTCAACCCCAAAATAACAAATTCTACGAAATCTGAAACTCTGGCATACCAATTAAGATGGGTCGAGTTTTACACTTTATTTTATTTTAATATGCCTGACGCCCGGTTGCATTCGGGATGGTCCAAAAAATATTTTATGGAAGAAACTTTTGCCTCAAGAACGATTTTTAATTTTCGGGATAGTAGAGTTATTTTGTACTTCACACGCTTGTATAAGGAGTGTAAATAAATCGAATTACAAAAAAAGAGTCAGGTTGATTTCTCTGGCATGTGTGAGTTGTAACCATTATTGGAGTTAATAGATGAAAAATGTGACTTTACCTGCCTAGAAAAATAATTTCCCACCTATCCCTTCTAGTGCATTTTTGTTTATCTCGGTATATACGTTCTTGGCAGATAAAAAAGTGTATGTGCCTCTTGCCAAAATTGTTTTTTTGACGTGTAGTCATTACAGTTATCGCCTTCGGCTCGACCAGTAATGCCCACACGTCTCGATGACAACTTTGGCAAGAGGCGCATAATCTTATATTAAAATGGCACTAGCATGTTGGAGATCGAGGACTCCATTCGGACCATGACTTTACGACAAAATTGTTTGGCTTTCTTTGCGAATAAAATATCATAACCTGTTACTGACGGCAAGCATATGACCAGTATTATTATCGGGTCTATTGCTATCAAGGTATTTTTAATAGCTTAAAATTTCAAATCTTGTACTTCAATCTTTGTATCATGCATTTTACTATATAAAGGACCATACACCACATTACCCAGAGCTTGTCATTATTTTTGTCGTAGTTGTCGATAACAGATGAATAGCCGTATATTGTAGGATTAACGTATAAAGTCGGGGTCACAGTCATGACCTATAAAGCCATGTGTATACTTAAATATATGTGAAATTGCTCCTTGGGTGATTGCTTCTTTCACCCAAATTTCTTTCAGCGAGTTCAAATTATGGTATTTGTGAATATGGATGCCAGGCCCAGGATCTTCAATACCATAAAAAAATCATAATTGATAACATATAAAAACCGTACGTAACAAGTTAACATGCAAATACTGTCACGAAATAGTTATTTGTTCTCTGATAGCACAAAATTGAAATTATAGTGAGGGCCACATGTCACACTAGAAAATGAAATTTCTTACTTTTTTCCTAGATCAACACAACGTTTTTCACAACCAAGGCTATTCACTAACCATTTTTTTCCCACTCAAAACGTGATAAGAAAATGAGGTTTTGTTGAAACTTTGTTTGATGATAGTATGGACTTTTTCTCCCCTCTTGTTTTGACAGGGTAGAAAATAGAAATTTTCTCTCTCGAACATTTGTTTGTGTTTGAAAGAATGATGTAACGAATTAATGTTTTTGTTTCGTGGAGAAAAAAAAAGTTACAACAAATAACTATGCATAACTGACAATCATAATAGGACAGACTATTGAGCCATGGATGTCGACCAAAAAAAGTAGCTTTTTGCTCAATGCTTTTAATGACCGGAATACTTTATGAAAACCTACAACAGTTATTTGTTAACCAAGGGGAGAAAATAGGAGAGTTCACCAAGAGACTTCGCTCAACGTGGAATTTCAATTTCTCAACGTGGAAAAAACAACGTTTTTTATGCTTGTGTTTTGCGAAAATCCGAATTTTTTAAGAAAATCAATAAATAGCGTGTTTTGGTATTCGGCTGTTTTAGGTGAGAAATGATCATTTTCTCACCCAATATGGCTACCATTTTAGGAGATAAAATTGTTATTTTCTCACCTAAAATGGCACCTTTCAGAATAACAACGAAACGACATTTTCACAACGCTTCGTAGTGAACAAAATAAGGATTTCGCATCGCTAGCATGAAAAATAATTATATAATCGGAATCATTCACCATGAAACAATTGGCAAGGGAATGTATTTAAATTAACGGCAAGTGAATGGGACAAAGCATTAATATTTAATTTCAATACATATAATAGCTCCGGCCTATCGCGACATCTTGCAATGAGTGCATGTTAATGCAACAAATATTTGATTAATATCATTCTATTTTATAATAGAAATAATTGACTAGACCTCCTAGATATAGTTTTAATATACCCACCACTGAGCAACAGTTATGAAGAATGGGTGATTTTTTTGTTGTTAAATTTCATTTACTTTTTCAAAGCCGGTTATGCCATAAAGCCACAAAAAACACAAGACCCTTGCTAATAAATTGGTGTTCAGGGTGTTATCCATTAACGTCATTTTGAAATATACTTCGTGTTTTATCGATCTGTGCGATAAAATTCAACTAACTTCTCATTTGACAAAATGAAGTTGAGCTCGACTATTTGTGTAGTGATAGTATTTCTTTACCTGAAGCTGCCTGTCAATCGTTCGATAAGATTACCTGAGCAATGGAACTGTGAAGACAAAACAACGTTGTCGTGGCTATGGAATCTAAGAAACAACGACCGCTGTGCCACCATTATCATTCAATCAATATTTGTTCCGAAATGTGTTTTCCAACAAATGATTAACTCGAAGTTCGTACTGAAAACGTATGACTTAGACACGCTCAAGTCGCGGAACATTCTTGCCGATCCACCCATGAATTGTGACAATTTTTTCCTTTTTGTACGGAATTTCGACGACATTATCGAGCTACTTAAACCGACTCACACCAGACGATTCATACCGTTTTCTCAACTATTTATTCTGATCGCCGAAACCAGGAGCATTACATTTGATGCGACGATGCTGAATTACATCTACGAAAGTGGAATTTTCGTATTTTTGATTGAAAATACATATTTGTCGTCCAATACGTTTCGTTATCTAAGTCTTCAGAATGTTCTGACTGGAGAAACGTTAAACATAACCAACTCTAACCGAAATGATGCCATTCGCTACTTTGGATCTTATAAAAAGCACAAGTTCTTCGACGTGGCGTACAAGGAGAAAGTCTTTCGCGTCAGTCTATTCAAATGTGCTCCGTACATAATTTACTTACCAGATGGCACCTTTGATGGTATTCAATATCGTATGCTTCAAGAAATAGCAAAAACTTGGAAGATTGAACACAGGAAATGTGATTTCTCAAGCACCGTAAGTCTGCCATGGAAAGAAGTGCTGAACAATGTCAATGATGACCACAGCGACTTAGCAATGTGCTCCATATGGATGGATCAACCACGCCCCAAATATGATACGAGCACTTATTTTGACTTACAATGTGGAACATTCTTAGTACCAACACCAAAGGCACTTAATCCTGCTGCGTATCTGTACTTGTCACTTAATTCAAACGATTGGTGTGGTTTCGGAGTGAGTTTGATTACTATGACAATATGCTTCACAATGTTCACGAAAGTAGGCCGAAGGCTGAATGATTCATGGAAAGACTACGTGTACAATGACTTAACTCGATCATTGATTGACGCGCTCAATATAGTAACAAATCAAGGACTTGCTAAATTTCCAGGTGAAAACATAATGCGGATTTTAGTGAATAGGTTCGAATTTCCTAAAATTATTCGTGTTCCTTGATGTGAAATATTTACTCACTTTAGTTGGCTGATCGTCAGTTTTATCGTTGGTGTTGGATACAGTACAATTTACAGCTTCCTGAACAAGCCAGTGTTTTCCAAGTCAATAGATACTCTGGAGCAACTCGTTGAAAGCAGTAAATATCGAAGAAACAAAAATTAGATCGAGTGCCCGAGCAATAAACAAGATTTGGGGATTCCGGTTTAATGCTTTATATGGTATATAGGGTGTAAATTGTTGTATTGTGCATGAGATCGTTTAAACATTTGGAAAATTGTTTGTGGACTCGGTTTGACAAAAATGATGTTGATTCATAATTGTTCAGCAAAAAGTGTCTCAGTTTATTTCATCAATACCAAGTATTGTCTTTAATTTCGTTGGAAAATGGTACGGGATTAATTCCCTTTACATGGTTATTGCTTTTGCACGGTTACAAGTATGTAAAATATCTTACGAATTACTTGTAAGTTATTGTTTTGGCTTGTGTGATTACTCCACTCGCCTTCGGCTCGTTTCGCAAAGCTCACACTTGTCAAAACAATGAACTTACAAGCAAAGGACGTAATATACAATAACATAAACGTTGTGCAATATAACACTGCAAAACTATACCGAATCACCGAAGTTTTATTAATTCCAGACCTTGTCGTTTTCGTGAACAACAAAAACTTTTCAAAAGACTTGATTGCAACTGGCTCAGAAAGTAACATTCGATTAGCAAAACATGTAATTTTCGACAACGATACTCATAGGACCATTCGAATTAAGCGAATTGACCAGCAGGCACTATTCGTGAAGGTCGTGTTGGAAAAGTATATGGGTGAAATAGATAATATGACTGATCCCCAGTATAGATTGCGATTGATGAAATCGTGCATCTATAATCATTACACTGCTCTCGTACTTAAAAAGTACTCGATGTATACTCAACATATTAATGAGAGGATACTCTGGTAAGTATATGAAACATGATGGCTTGTTATTCGGAATTTAAATTCTTCAAAATTATGGAAATTCTTAAATTTGAGAATTTTAGGAATTTCAATTTTTTTTGGAATTTATTTTCAAAATTTTTAAAAATCTTAATTTGATAAATTCTTAAAATTCCTTACAATTTTTGATGATTCCAAAAAATTCGTAAAAATTACTTTCTAAGTCTAATAAGTTCTTAAGATTCTTAAGCATTTCCGAAAAAATTCCGATTAACAAGTCCTCAAAGCCCGGAGCTCTCGTGTCACTCTCGAAGTTGTTTTGTTTTCAGGCTACAGGAGAGTGGCATATTTTCACATTGGATACTATCTCTGCAGGGTGTAGAAAGCCACTACATGAGACCATATTTTGAAGTGTCTGATGCAGTAAAAAGTGAACCAAAACAGTTCTCAATTAAAAATTTGAGCGGAGCATTTTTGTTACTATTGGTAGGATTGTGTGCTGCTTCATTGGCGTATATTGCAGAGAGCAGTTATTTTCATTATAAAAATTCGATCAAATAGGTTAGGATAGTGAAACAAAATTTTTATCTTACATTTAACGCCAATATAGCGTTTAATTATGAGGTAAATTTAGCGAATTTTATCAATTTTTTCTTCAATTCATAAATAAACGTTTTCTCGAGTTAATGGATTTTTAAAAAAAAACTTATTTGCAAAAATATCCCATGCCCGAGTTATTTTTGTCGAGCTCATATGCGAAGTGTATTTTTCTGTGAATTTTTCCACATCCGTATTTTGATTGTAGCTCGACAACGAATTGTTAAGCTTTTTCCGCACACAGTGTTATTCTGCGGAAAGGTAATGTAAATAGCACGAAAACGAATAATACAATAAGCTTGGATGTGACCAGGGAATTAAGTATTTCAAAATTGAATGAACAACCCAATGGGACAAAAACCATTCACAATTCATTGCAACCGAAATTACTTTCTATTACACGGGGAAGCTTTAAGCAGATTTAATCACGAGCTTTTATTTTGTACAGCCCTTACGTACAGCCCGAAACAACTTATTTGATTAAATTTTGTCACTCATACGAAGTGAAATGAAATTGGTTACACATGTCACTGACATTTCTGGATGCTCGTACGATTAATCTGTCACAAGCATATTAACAGTTTTACTATTCAAACTATTACTTCGTTTGATCGAAGATTTTCAGAGATTCGTTTCAGAAATCTTTTACTTCATTTGTTTTGAACATGCTTTTTGCTATATAAGACCGGAATGTCAGAGCTTGTCGTTTATTCTTGCTGTCGTTGTGGATAACAGATGACAGCCGTCTGCAACAGGTTTAAAGTCTTTAATGTTTGCTATAAATAAAATAGCTATGGAAATTCGAAAGAAAATTGATTGACGAAGGTGTGAAGTGAATTAGTAATAGGATGTATAGTAAGTGAAGCTGGAACTTCTGTTATATTGATTAAGATGTTAAAAGTAAAGTAAAATGTCTATGTTCCAAAGACATTCTCTGAAAATCTCCTTTAGGGATGTTCATAATGAAAATTTAAAGTACTGCAATTTCCTTTCTAATGACATCCCACAAGACCTTTTACGTTTCATGTATCTGGAGAAATTTTATCAGAAAAGTGCTGCTTTCGGTTTTTGATCACCTTCCACCAGACATACAAACGTTGAGGACATTTTTGGTAGTGGTTTGGAAATTTGTTGTCATCAAAATTGAATCTTAAATGCCTCGACTCCCTTAGCACTTTCCGGCGTGGCTAAAGTGCCTGCTCGAGCATTATCCCCTAAGTGTTAACGATCAACGTAACACAAAGCACAAATTATTGGAAAAACAAATGAAACAGTTGACAATCAATTCGAGTTCTGATTGTTTTCAATCACTTTAACTCGATCTGAGATAAAAAAAAATATTGGAAAATGAAAATTTATACCTCAACTACCGTTCATTTCTTCAGTATTGACAAAATGAAGTTGAGCTTGACTATTTGTGCAGCGATAACGTTTCTATACCTGAAGCTACCTGTCAATTGTTCGATACAATTACCTGAACACTGGATCTGTGAAGATAAGCCAACGCTGCATTGGCTATGGAATCTAAGAAACAACGACCGTTGTGCCACCATTATCATTCAATCAATATTTGTTCCGAAATGTGTTTTCCAACAAATGATTAACTCGAAGTTCGTACTGAAAACGTATGACTTAGACACGCTCAAGTCGCGGAACATTCTTGCCATTCCACCCACGAATTGTGACAATTTTTTCTTTGTACGGAATTTCGACGACATTATCGAGCTACTTAAACCGACTCACACCAGACGATTCATACCGTTTTCTCAACTATTTATTCTGATCGCCGAAACCAGGAGCATTACATTTGATGCGACGATGCTGAATTACATCTACGAAAGTGGAATTTTCGTATTTTTGGTTGAAAATACATATTTGTCGTCCAATACGTTTCGTTATCTAAGTCTTCAAAATGTTCTGACTGGAGAAACGTTAAACACAACCAACTCTAACCGAAATGATGCCATTCGCTACTTTGGATCTTATAAAAAGCACAAGTTCTTCGACGTGGCGTACAAGGAGAAAGTCTTTCGCGTCAGTCTATTCAAATGTGCTCCGTACATAATTTACTTACCAGATGGCACCTTTGATGGTATTCAATATCGTATGCTTCAAGAAATAGCAAAAACTTGGAAGATTGAACATAGGAAATGCGATTTCTCAAGCACTGTAAGCCAGCCATGGATGGAATTGTTAAAGAATGTTGACGAAGATATCAGCGACTTAGCAATGTGCTCCATATGGATGGAATATCTAGGCCGTAAACATGATATGAGCTCGTACTTTGACTTACAATGCGGAACATTCTTAGTACCAAAACCGAGGGCACTTAATCCTGCTGCGTATCTGTACTTGTCACTTAATTCAAACGATTGGTGTGGTTTCGGTGTGAGTTTGATTACTATGACAATATGCTTCACAATGTTCACGAAAATAGGCCGAAGGCTGAATGATTCATGGAAAGACTACGTGTACAATGACTTAACTCGATCATTGATTGACGCGCTCAATATAGTAACAAATCATGGACTTGCTAAATTTCCAGGTGAAAACATAATGCGGATTTTAGTGAATAGGTTCGAATTTCCTTACATTTTTCGTGTTACTTTATGTGGAATATTTCCTTACTTTAGTTGGCTGATCGTCAGTTTTATCATTGGTGTTGGATATAGTACAGGATTTACCAGCTTCCTGAACCGGCCAGTGTTTTCCGAGTCAATAGATACTCTGGAGCAACTCGTTGAAAGCAGTAAATATAATTTTAACTTCGTCTATCTCCCGACTCATTCATAAAGATCTCCCACACGAAGAGGGGATCACAAGGGGTCACAATTCACAATGTGCACACTTTTCGTAAATACGGGAAATCTCGGGCTGTACGCACAGTCACTAGGAATCCTGTTTAATTTTAGAGATATTAGCGACAGAAATGTTTTACGAAGAAAATCTTTTAAGAATTCAACGCGCTAATAGTAAAGATCTGTGTACATTGTCGGCAATGGTAATGAAGTGAACAAACATATTTATCTGTTTATATTGTCAATAGTACCGTATATCCAATTTTGTTGAAGTAAATGTATACCGAAAGACCATCATCCCCATAAAATGAATTAGTATGTTGTCCGAGTGTTTCACCGGTGTAGTTGCTGTTACTGTTGTTATAACGTTATTGTAACCGGTGTCGGATTAGAATAGCTGAATTGCCGATTCTTTATATAAGGCTTCCAGCAATTCAAGACGCTTGGACTCGCCTAAGATTTCAAATTCCAATATCTCGCCTATATTAAGTCCTTTGTACGGTGGAGTGTCCACAGGTTTCCAATTGAACGAATTAAAGTCCAAATTTAAAACATTCGAATTAGGATCACCGGTTGTCGCAAACGAAGTAATTAAATTTACCTAGGAAGAGTTACGATCAGAATTGCTTTCTATTCGCATTAAAGTTGCTTATCTCAAATTTACAAATCTGATGATGCTGAGAAATTCGATGGAGTCGCGACTGGGAACATCACCCTGAATATTCTTCCACAGATAACTTAGTTCGTCAGCATGAACAACGCCTTTACTACCTAAACCGAACCATCGGTTGCGATAATGGTTTTGAGTCGGCGAATCAACAGCGAAACGATAGAAGAACGTACGCCCTTTTCCACTGCTATTCTGTCGCGAATGGACAAAACGTTGCATGGCCATCCAACGGAATTGGTCCCCGTTGAACTGAAAGTCATGTTTCAATAGACATTTTACTTTTTTTGTAGGTGCCAAAATTTACCGTTTTGTATGCCTCGTATTCGGTTGGGAAGAGTTTAAGATAAAAATCTTTCAAGCGAGTCGCATACTCTTTTAAAGTTTTATCGTTCACTTTAAGTTTTAAGTCCGATGGAATGATTGATTCGTAGTTTGGGTCACTTTCAAATTTCGATTCAGTACAATATCCTTCGTCAGCCGTACCACCCAACATTAAATCTATATCATTACTCCAAGCACTTTTCAACAAGTTCATTGGTTCATGCAACATAAAAGCAGTACTAGTTTCATAGGGTTCTATGCATGGACCAAATGTATATGGAACGTATTCGCAGGGACCATTTAAGTTAAATTGTGCTTCAGCCATAGCAATAGCATCAGCTTTCTCTAAGTATTCCAACACATCACTCTCGCTATGTCCATCGAATCCAAGGTGTCTAGCCAATTTAAGAGCGTAATCATTATCCAACATACAGCTTTCCGGTGCAACAGGAGATCCTGACATCACCAATGCCCGGTTAAATAATCCACGTGAACTCTCTGCTAAACAATGAAGGCTAACGCATGTTGCCCCCGAACTGTGCCCGAACAGGGTACAATTATTCGGATCGCCGCCGAAATTACTGATATTATCCTTGACGAATTTCATAGCTAGTTGCTGATCCTTCAGGCCAGCATTGCCGGGTATATTAAGGGATTTGTCTTGCAAAGTTAAAAAACCAAGTGGACCAAGACGATAGTTAATTGTTACCAGAACTACATCCGACATCAAAATGTAATCAGGACTGTAAGAATTCAGCGTACTTGAACCTGTACAATGTCCCCCTCCATGAATATACACCATAACCGGACAAGGTTTCTTTGGATTTAAGTTTTTTGTGAATATGTTCAAGTATAAACAGTCATCCGATCCAACAAACTGCTTGATGACATTATTTTTGCCAGCACACGCTGACTTCTCTTCGTTCCCATCAAGAATATTCTCACCCCATGGAGACGGTGGCAGCGGTGACTGAAGTGAAACAAATCAAAATATCACTTTTGTACCACAACAGGCCGGTGGTATGGATCAAACCTTGAACCGTAGATTACCAACAGGTGGTGTAGCGTATGGAATGCCCAAAAATCGAATGTATGGGATGTCTACAAGAGACATCTGTGAGAAGCCTCTGACCTTCCCATATTCCGTTTTTACGATATAGTTGTTATCCATCACGCCGAAATACTGACTGTAATCGAGATATTGTTAAGCTCTTGGGTCTGCCGCGATAAGATTAAATGTATAGTCAGTGTTTTGATACGGTGTCCAAATAAAGCGAAAAATAATTATTGAATTTTGATATAAAGCAACGCACTGCGTTGTATACAGCCAATTATAATGTCAACGTTCGTAAAATTGATTTTTGATGTTCTTGTGTTTGTTTATCAAGCTGGTCAATTTAGACATTACCTGCACAAGTGATTGAAAAAGATACATACAGCAAACATCAGTGAAATTTGGACATGGAATTGCATCATCTGTTTTTCATCTGGTTCATGACTCATAAAAACAAAACTGTCTTTGTATGGTTTCACCACTACCACGGTCGTTCGTGTAACTATATATCCGTATAAAGACGTGTAATCACTCTTGTTTGTAAGAATGAACCGCCTGAAAAACAGCTGACGCATATTCATATCTAATTTTCATTGACTTCCACTGTAAGACTATATTCTAAATATCGTACAATAGTCGATGAGACCGAACGAATTTTTGTTGATTACATTCCAGATCTTACCGTTTTTGCAAAACACAAACACTTTGCACCGGGTTTGATTGCATCGGGTTCAGAAATTAACATTCAATTGGCAAAACATGTCATTTTTGACAACGACACTGATAAGACCATTCGAGTTAAGCGCATCGACAAGCAAGCAGTATTCGTAAAGGTTGTATTGGGAAAGTACTTGGGTGAAATAACTAATTGGACCGATCCGAAGTACAGATTGCGATTAATGAAGTCGTGCATTTTCAATCATTACACAATTGTTGTACTTAAAAAGTACTCGATGTATACACAACACGTAAATGAAAGGATACGATGGTACGGAATCATAAAATTAAACTATCATCTCACATTCTCTATAGTTTAAATATTTCTTCAGGCTAAAGGAGAGCGGTATAATTTCACATTGGATGTTATCTTTGGAAGGCATCAACAACACCACGTACTCACGACCATATTTCAGATTCTCTGATACACTAAGGCACGAACCGAAGAGGCTATCAACTGAAAATTTGGGTGGGGCGTTTATGTTGCTATTTGTAGGATTGGGTGTTGCTCTGATGATGCATATTTCAGAGAGAATTTATTTTTATCTAAAGAAATGTAGCACTTAGACCTAGAAGCAATAAATTAAAGCTCGGAATAGGTCGACCGCGGTCAAACAGCTCGTAGAACGCGAAACTACTGCGCTTATGTAGTGAAAAAAGGAATCTCGCACCGAACGACATTCCTAGTCTAGGTCAATTTCGTACATACAGCTATCAAAAATTAGTTAATATCACATTTTTGTTTTATGTAGGATCTGATATTTCTAGTCCCACAGACTCTGACAGCTGTTATATTGAATGAAATATTTGAATTTTTTCCCAGTCGAAATTTTTGTCGCACACATGTAACGACCAGTTTACTGGGATACAAACCAAAAAACCATTCAATATCAAGACTGTCAAGTCTGTGGATCTAGAAATTATGTAGAATCTGTTGAAAACGAAAATGTGATATAAAGTAAATTTTTTTGAGTGTATTTCAAAAATTACGAAGATTTACAGAATCTCGCTCGGCGCGATACCCCGATTCAAATAAACCTGGACATGTGTGACCTGATCATTCAGGCTTCAGGTAATTCAGGTCATGTCGAAATTGATTGAATCACGTCAGGACAAAACAGGTTCAGGTAAACCTGGTCTGTTCCGAGCTTCACTATGAATCCACGAATTTGAGACAACCCTTCACAGACGTAAAACAAATCACTGAATAGTTATCGAATGTCAATCTACTTGATTTTGTGCAAACTATTTTTAAAAAAATCTTTTACTTCACAAGTTCTCACATATTTTTCGTTATTTATTTATTTATTGCAATTTAATCCAACGGGCTATAGTCCCAACTGAACATATATAAAAATTATTAAAAAAAAGAAATACATACAAAAATCTATCTTCTCTTACACAACATAAAAACGGTCAAGGACCTGAGACCCAAAGCAAATTCAATATAAGATTTAAAATATCACATCCAGTTCATATTTCACCAGCAGTCCTTCAAATTCGTTTTAAACTTTGTACGCGGCTCATAAAGGTGTTGTATCGAATTGAACACTCTACACATGTTGTTCACCGGTTCGTAGTTCTCATACAACGTCCTGTGTTTTGCTAATCGAAAAATCCTATTGTTCCGTAGCACCATCCGTTGTTCGTTGAGCATTAGTAATGAGCGCAATTGCGGAGCCTCTATCTTTTTCGTCAACAAGTCAAAGGCGAAAAGTGCAGATGCTTTCAGTCGTCGTAAGAACGAGAGATTCCAGATCGATCAGCTTTTGCATCTCGAACAGTGCGATGGTAAATTCGACCGCCTGTTCCAACCAAGTTTTCTTAGTGCAAACAATAGAAACTGTTTTTGAACAGATTCAATCCTCTTGTTGTGGACGTCGTAGTTCGGATTCCAAACAACACTTTCGTACTCCAGAATAGACCGACAGACGTCCCACATGTACGATTTGTCCGACTTTTTCAACATTTGTCCGACTTTGTACGATTTGTCCGACTTGTCCGACTTTTTCATTAAAAATTGTCCAACTTTGTCCGACTTCTCTTCAAAAATAAAAATTTATGAGACTTTTTCTTCAAGATAAAATTTGTTAGTAACATTAAATGCTTCTGATGCAAATTCGAAAAAATTCGCTCGCTCCGCTCGCATTTAGTTGTTTACACATTTTCACATTGACAAATATGTCATTGCATTGTACATGTAACTATAAAATTAAGGCAATAAATATATTACTGTATTGACTTGTTATGTTGACTACATAGAGAGGGATTCTTTTAAAAGCAGCCTACCGAAATCGGACGCATTTTCCAGTGGACTCTTTTATATGTGCCTAGAAAGGTTTTCGACCCTAGAAGCCAAAACCACGTTCAAAAAAATTCTTCGAAGCTTGTGTGGCTGGTGAAAGGTGATCAAAAATCGAAAACTTACACTTTTCTTACAAAATTTCTCCAGTTACACGAGCCGTACGGGGTCGTGTGGGGTGTCATTAGAAAGGTAATCACACGTACTATTGAGCCGAATAGGGACTTATTGGTTTTAAAATTCATCCACTGAAATATGGGCAGGTTACGTTTTCAACCGAAGACTTACACTGTTCTTACAGAAAATTCTCCATTTACACGAACCGTACAGTGTCGTGTGGGGTGTCATTAGAAAGGTAATTGTATGTGCTTTTGGGCCAAATAGGGTCCTTATGTGGTTTGGATGCATGTACGATGAAATAGAAGTTGAAATGTTTAAGTGTCCATATTTCATCGTAGATGCATCCAAACCACATAAACCCTGTACTGCTCGTGCAACTGGAGAAATTTTTGTAAGAAAAGTGCAAGTTTTCGATTTTTGATCACCTTTCACCAGCCACTAGAGGTGGGCGCCGGCTTCCAGGTAAAATAAAGTTTTGTACCACCGGTCGATTACAAGGTTTGTGTTAGCAAATTTCTGGTGCATGATTTTGAATCTTTTTGAACCTTTTTGTTTTTGTTCATACGCTCGAATGATCGAATTATGGGATTTTTCATGAATTTCTAATGTCTTCCTTTTCCATGGTGAGCATGGTAAATTTCTCCAGCGATTTACCTACCAACATCTCAATAGTGTAAGTTCGCAACTGTCTTGTTAAGGAGCTAGAGTAGAACAACTGACGAGTGTTAGATGAATCTAACCGTGGCCGCTACTCTAACCGTCTCTGGGCCGAAACAGACCGTTTTTCGTAGTTTAAACTACTAGCCATGGGTAAGGGAAGAACGTAGAAAGTTCTGTTTATGTGGATCCATCTGACTCTTGAATTTTTCTCAGTCTTGGATTTGTTTCAGTCTCAGTCTTGAATTTGTTTCAGTCTTATTCTAACTTCTAAACCATTGGATGGATACACTCAATCGTTCTTGACAGATTTTTCATTTTCTCATTTCCGCGTTTTTAAAATGAAAGTAATGAGAATTTATGGAGAAAGAATAAAGGACTTGCGCAATTGTAACGTTAAAAAGCACTTCGCATATGTCAGAGTCACGGATGTTTGCAAAATTTATGCAATCAACCTTAATATGGTGAATCTGTTCATGATGTGTCTGAAATATTCTTATTTATGAGTTTTCAACGTTTCTGAATCATTTACTTTTCATGTTTCTTTCCGTGTCCTGCGCCGAGTTTATGAATTCAGACCAATTTTGTGTTTTCTCGTCATCGATATGGTTTTTGTGTTTTTCTCTAGCAATCTACAACACACTCATTGATTCGCATAGTCTAAGAGTAATTATGCCTAGAGAGGAAATTCGTACGACGAAATGTGGTCCCGACATTAGTTTGTAAAAGATACACATTTCGTATAACTTTACACCAACACATGTATGCTTTGACACTTTTGATAGTATAATTTGCCCACTTAATTAAGTGGGCAAACACATACCAATAAAAATTTCGCATTCTATGTTGGGACCACATATTTTACGTAATTTTGTTTGAGATTTCCTCTCTAGGTATAATTACTCTTAGCGCATAGTGATGTAAGATAAAACAAAGCCTTCGTTAGTTTGCCATTTCGGACGATTGTCCTTCATTCGTTCTAGTCTTGCGAACTATTTACTCGACACGCATGACTACAACTACAGACTGTCTCAATGGCACAACCGACATATGATGAAACAGTCTTTTTGCCATGGACAGACGTGTAACAAAGATGATTGCAGACTGCTCGTTTGGCAAAACAGTAGTCTGTCTCAAATTTCTTCACTAAGAGTCCTCCCCTTTAACAATATTCTCCTTTACGGAGTAAATAAGGCTTGGAAACGAGTACTCTCCTTATCACTAGGTTGAAATCTATGACTTGGCTCGCCACCTTCTACTAATAGAATACAGGCTCAACGAGAGTGAAGCTAAAGTAAAGCTATAATTTACAGTATCTTATAAAGAAAACAAATGTAAAATTTTAGAACGAATTTTTTCTAGAATTTTTTTTCCCTTAAGCGCCGTTTTTTGCGCCGAGTTCGCCGCCGCCGCCGATAAATATTTTGACGTACGCCGCCGCCGAATTTTGGAAAGTCGGCTCAGCCGATTACAGCCGCCGCCGATAGTTAAAAAAATATACAGCTGCCGCCGAAAAATATAGACCGGCGCCCACCTCTACCAGCCACACAAACTTCGAAGAATTTTTTCGAAAGAGGTTTTTGCTTCTAGGATCGAATACCTTTCTAGGCATATATAAAAGAGTCCACTGGAAAATGCGTCCGATTTCGGTAGGCTGTTTTTCAAAAGAATCCCTCAGAGGTACCATGGAGGTTGACTCACATATTTACAATTTTGTATACGTTAACTTACAATCAACAGACAATCGAATTTATAAGTTATTTATATTCCTTTTGACTTATAACATCTAAGTTGTAAGTTGTAGGACGACAGGGAGGTTGTTGAACCATGATTGAGTGATAAGACTTCAGGAAGTGACATGCATCTAAATGTCCATAAAGTTCAGACAGAAAAAACAGAAGCAAACTCGCTAGAGGTGTTTTTTTTATCTTTTAGATGAACTTCATTCCTGACGCCTCTAAATTCAATTTATAAGTATGATTTATCCAAAGTATATAAACATACTGAAGGTACTTAATGCAAATCCACAAAAACTCACGGAACCCTACTTTCGCGTGAATATAATTTTTACAATGTTGGCCCCAGGCTGCATCTTTATACTCAACACAAAAACTCCAAACGTCACGCAAGCAACAGAACGTGTCTTATATCTTATATTCACCCGAAAGTAGGGTTCCGTAAAATTTGTGATCCGCTGAGCATTTGCATTACCTTCAGTCAAATCACCTAGCAGGGTAATAGAAAAAAATAAAGTAGTTAATATTTCCATACCTTTTTTTCATAATGTCATTGCAAAATTACCATTAAGGCTGCTAATGGTATTATTGGTATCAAGCTACTATATTTGACGTGTAAAAACCTCTATTACTCTGCTGGGTGCTTTGCTTCAGTATGTTTATATATTTTGCGATTTATCGACGAGGAATTGTCCGATTTTGTGCTTTATTGAAAAAATACAGTTACTTTTCCTTAGAAAAGGTCCGACTTAGTCCGACTTTTTAGCGAAAATATGTCCGATTTTGTCCGACTTTTTCAAGAAAAATGTCCGACTTGTTTTAAGTTGGACACCCCGAAAATCAGTGGGACGTCTGGACCGAACATAGCAGCAGTAAACACTTTTGAGGGCATACACATCGTTCATTTCCCAACAATTCCTTTTAATAAATCCCAAGATTGAATAAGCTCTCGCCGTGATGTAGTCGATGTGATCGTTGAATGATACTTTTGTGTCGAATATCACGCCTAAATCCTTCATTTTCAATTTCCGCTCAAGCATATTATCATCAACTAAGTAATCCATCAAGATTGGTGACTTATTCCTGTGGTAGGTTACATTGAAGCATTTCTTGACATTTAAGTATATCCGATTGATCTTGCACCAGTGAACAAGTCGATTCAAGTCCATTTAAAGTCGTGACGCATCGAGTCTGTTACACACTTTCATGAAAATCTTCAAGTCGTCCGCAAAAATGAGGCATCGACTGAATTTGAACACTTTGACCACGTCGTTTATGAAAAGCGAGAACAGCAGAGGGCCGAGGTGGCTTCCCTGTGGAACTCCCCAGCTTACATGTATTCGTCTGGAGAAACATCCTCGTATTTTCACTCGTTGCGTTCGACCTGTCAGATATGATGATAGCCAGTTCAACAATGATGAATGGATTCCTATCTTGGAGAGCTTTGTAATCAACACTTCATGCTGCATACGGTCAAAAGCCTTTTACTGAAGTCAGTGTAAATACAGTCCACCTGGAAACCGGATTCCGAGACGTTCCGAGCATAATTGGCAAATATCATCAGGTTAGAACTGGTCAATCTGCCGCTTATAAAGACATAAAGAGGTATTTTGCTCTATTTTTGCACTTGTTCTCGACATCAGATGATGAACAGAGTATCTATCAGAATTTTGACCTTCTGAAAGGACAATCCTGCGTTTTTGAGTGATGATGTTTTTCTTTCAGCCAGTCGAGATTCATCTCACATACCCAAAGCAAAAATCTAGCTGCTAGTTCCTCAAATACAGTAAATTACGTCCTTATTTGATTGCAAATCCCTCGCCTTCGGCTCAAGCTTCAATTGCCACACTTGTCAAAATAAAATGTTCCGAACAACAACGTAAGTTAATTTACTCACTAAGTCCCCGGTAAATGAGTTTTGACGTTCACGTCAATGATGTAATGACTCATTTCCCAGGGGCTTAGTGAGTAAAATAAATTTACGTTTACCCCCCCCCCCTCTCCCCCCCAAAAGTAACCGAACGATAGGTTCAATGTGATGACCTCTGTTACACATTAAAGTCTATGCAAAACATAATAAAATCGACATAGAAAGACTAAACTTGTATACATAAAAATGCTCTAAATTACGATATTTATGAAAGAAATGCCCATATATATACCAGACAAGACAAATATATAAATAAGCTGGTTTAAGTGTGACAAAAAAGAACTGGAAGAGAATATATACGTGAAAGCGTGGGATATGTACATTTGTATCATTTGAAACTTTTTTTTATAGGAACAAAAATGGCTATAATTGAAATTTATTTTATAGCATCAACTATACAACATAAAACTGAAATGATTTTGAATATTTGGTCGTAAAATTTTGAAAAGGAACCACAACTTAATTCAATTATAAATCAAAGGTGGAAAGAAAAATATAAAAATAAATCTAAAAGACTTTCAGGGAAAAAGAGAACTTTATATTTATTACAAATTTGTAATTCTACGATGTTAATGCCGACATTATTGGATATGTTATGGATATATACAGTAAAACCGAAATGTTTGTCTGGATCTGATCGAAAATATATATGAATTGTGGTTAAGTACGTCTGTCCGTTCAACTTCATATAACATTTGATTACAAGATATCTGAGTCTTCACTTTATTAGTACCGAATCGGTCTAATGCTGTAGAACGGTAGATTAAAAAAAAATATTTTCGTATCAATTACAACTTTTCGAAACGCGCAACAATTAATTCATTTCATATCATAGCTCAATACAATATTCAATAGGTCTAAAAAAATATTCAAATACAAAATTGTTTAACCATTTACTATGTATAAAATTAAATAAATGAAGAAAAAAGAGTAAAGTATTCGTCTCATGTCCAAATCAAACTTTTTTTTATATAAAATAATACCTCCGAAGAATAAATTATGCATAAGAATTTTAAATAGTTACAAACAGCCAAAAATATAGCCAATGAAAGAATACGTGACGATTTTATATAAAATATATAAAATGGTATGTCTCAATCGAAACATCAATAATAATAGAAGGAGTGAATATAAATATCTGTTAACAAAACTGACGACAGGTAGCAAATTGATAAAATGGCTGGATGGCTGAACGTATTGTGACTTAATCAATCTACCGTTTTACTCGCACGAGAATTATCTGAAGGAAGATCGCAGTACTGTTTGAGAAATATAAGAATTCACATACATTACCATTTAGCAATGTTAAGAATGTTTACGTATGTGTATACTAACGTGGACATCGAATGTGGATTGAGAAAGGGAATTGGATTATAATCGTTGAAAATTACACGGGATGGTTCAGTGCGGTTACGTACTAGCCTTTCAAAATAATCCAGTTTTGATTCCCGTGTCAGACAATTCTACATTGACTTTTTCTAGCGATTATATCGCATTGGTAACGTCCTGAAGTTCACTCAAGTTTCATAATTTGCGTAATAGCAGTCTGTACTCACTGAATGACTCGTATGACGTAACCCAAATACGATGAACTTGTGCACGTTATGTGTAGTCTACATTTAGGCGAGATAAACACCTAACTCTCCTCAGAGGAATATGTATGATTTGAGGTGGAAATAACGTAAAGCCTAGCCAGTGGTCCAGACTACGCTTGTTATTGGCCGTAAAAGGCTTTTAGTGAAGTCTATAAACAAATCAATTAAATAATAAAATCCGAGATGTCTCCTTCACAGGAAGTAGATGTATTCACAAATTTAAACATACACGAATAATCACTTCCGTATCCGAAGGGTATTAACATTTATCCATTTAGTCTGCAATCTACACATCGTCAATATTTTCTCTTGGTCTTATAGAACCTGGCAAATGTTGTACGTCACCCAATTTTTGCCCCTGTTACGAAAATCAGCTACCTACAGTTTGTCAGACAGATTATGGTACGCGGCTTACACCAAGGTTTTATGTGAGGAGATTCAATAGCTGAGGTCAGTTCAAAATGGTGAAATAATGGCGGTCTGCGTAACCTACTCATATACAACTTTGGATAACACACCACTTACCATTTTGGTGAGTTTCTTTATATGTCAAGGTGTCAATTTTGCATTGATGCGATCGATAATTTTGCTGTGTTTTCCATTATAATCCGATATTGACCACAGGCTTAACAATGGAAAACGGAGCATAATTGTCGAATCCGTCAACGCAAAACTACTCATGTGTTTTCGGCCTGATAAAACGGCGATCTGCGTGACCGCCCCAAAGTGACCTTGAACCAAAGCAGTCACATTAAAAACGGATTATAGTAATTTTTTAGGGATAACTAAAGCGATGAGCTTCATCAAAATATATGTTAAAGCTAGTGAAGTAATAGATTATATGTATTCTACAGCGATGGGCGTGTAGCGCACACAGAAACAAGTGAAAGCACCACATTTGCATAAAGATTTACAAAAGGCAGAGAAAACGATTTATACATGATTTATACATCACAAGTATAATGCTCATAAAATGCAATGTAATAAATATTGAACCAACAACAGAAGCTGAAACCATAATCATTTGTTGTCTCTAAAATACAATGTAACTATCAAAACGAATATTATTTTATATGGAGATAGCACATTACCATCGCCTATATTTTCATATAAAAGATGGGATTGAACGAAATCATGTGTATATAAGACGCACGCGTAACAATATTATAAGTGAAAAGTAAATATTAATATTGTCATGTGTTGTGTGTTAATGTATATATAGACGGCTATACATCCCCAGGTATACAATATTATTCACAGGATTAGCTGCACCCAAATTAAGAACTATAATCGCTCAAGTAGATTCAATGCATAAATTACGGTTGCTATTATTAATGGAAGAAAAATAATCAGAAAACTACACCGTGCAGTATACGTTTTGTTCAATTATCGTTTCTTGCAGAGTGTGGTAGATAGATAGGTGTCAGGTTAATTGTATTCAAAACGCGTAACAAAAATAACAAAATTGGTGTTGTGTTTGATGGTTCATTGCTTATAAATCAATTTTAATTGAAATGTGTAACATTTAAATGTTAATTATGTATATTGGAAATTGTTTAGCATCGAAAATGGTTGTTCCGTGGTCATGTAATTTAATATACAAAGGAAGTGTTTTATGTTCAATTGAATTAATCTCTGCGGCAGGGCCTACTTTTAGGAAGTAATCTCCCAGAAATTCTATAAAGTTCCTAAAAATTCGTAAAAATTCCTAAATTTGATCATTCTAAAATTTAGGCATTTTTTAAGAATTTTATGGAATTAAATTCCTAAAAATAGGCCCAGTGGGACAGATTTTCATTGCTAAAGTGAATTGAATTTTCTGTGCTGAAAATATCTTATGGATTTTGGAAACGCTGAACAGTCGTACATTTCTGTAAATAATGATCAATTCATTGAAATGGCATCTTGACCTAAATAGTATATGATTTCTGTGTGCAGTTAGTAGCAATGAATTCCATATATTTACAATCTTCTACAATCTGCTGACAAATAAAGATTTATTTTTTTTATTTTAAGTGCGTGTTGCCATTGTTACTGTTGGATCCTTAATAACATTAAGAAATATAGTGTTGAAACTCACCTTTATCTTGTTATCGAGTGATTTGCGTTCATTTATTTGGCTAAATTTCTAGCTTTTGTGATGAATTGTCTCTTGAAGGGTAAATAATGACAATATTTCAACTGACGTAATTGTACCTACCTTATGTACAAATATTGTAAAAAAAAAGTTTTAAAAAAAATTCGAACGCAATGTGCAAGTGCATTTCATTAATCTAAGCTTTGACTTCCTGTTTAGAACATTTATATGTAGAGTCGTTACCGCGGTAAAACTAAAAAGAAATATTGTACCTCCAAAGAGAACTAACGTCAAAGAGCAAAGTGCGATGTGTAAATGATAAATGGGAGAGTACACGTATGATTTTGTATATGAGATGTTTTGTGTATAATATGATGTGTGTGCGTTGCCATGATCCATCTCAAAGTTATTTATTTTCGTTTGAGAACATCGGAGATTTGGTTATTTATTTTTATTTAAAGAATCATTTTTTTATGAGCGGAAGAAAAGATTTTCGGATTAAACGTTTTTTTTTTGAAGATTTTTCAAAAAGTGATACTTGCTCGTCCACATTTTAAAACGGTAAAATAACATAAATACCCATACCGTTACTAGATGCAATATGGTTCAAAAATTCAAACCGATAATCATCAATAAGTCGAAAATGGTAGCATAACAGTTCAAACGCTCAACGATTGGTAGAGCGATCAAATTCAACGTGTGTGCCTGAACCAAATTTAATCAAAATCCCCTGGGTCAGGTGTCTTACGATTTTGAAAATTATATTTTCTGGCCGACGGTATACTGGAATGCAAGCCTATTTCTTCCTTTCTTTTTTAAGGCCAGGTTATGCGTCTTGACATATGTGCGATATATCAGACGCATAACCTGGCCTTAAGAGAAAGTACTCGGACTTCATTGCAGTGGTTTTTTTTAGTTCAGAACATATTTGAAATTTTTTAGAATTTTAAAAGTCATCGATGTTCCCAGTCAATAAATTGTTCAAAATATCATAGACTGGAAAGCACTTAAATGACTGGGAGCATCGATGACTTTCAAAACTCTGATAAATCTAAAATTGTGCTTTCTGAAGATGAACACACTGATAATTGCTAATCACACAAAAATTGAAAATTAGAAAATTTACTACCGGCGTGGTAAATTAGTGAAATAAACTTTTGAAAATGGACCACGACTACGGAAGAACCTTCGAACTTTTCTTATTCGGTTTAGTTTAGTCGTGCTGCTTTGATGTATCACTTCATAGACCTGTAACAGACTAAGGTACAAATAATAGTTCGTGAGATGAGACCAAAAATGAGGACAATTCGTTTGGAACGGTTGATTTGAGGTTATTTCGTATGTCATCCAAAACAGATAGGTAAGTAAATAAAGTTTCCGTTGGCATTTTTGAGAAAAACGTTTTACTGTGTTGCACACCAACACGTTTGCATCTTATCTGTTCTTGCTGTTATTCTCTATTTCTCTTACTTGCCATCTAAAATAACATACGAGACGAATAAACCAGTAAAACGGATAATAACAGTGGGAACAGCAACTTAAATACGAACATGGAAATATTTAGGTGTGCAAAACAGTATGCAACTCGCTGATATAGTTATTTATGCAACCGAGTGCTAAATACTTTTTTAGGCACTAGATGTGTAGATTTCCGAAAACTTATTTTTCCCGACTCAGGCGAGAAAATAGTCATTTATTCCCCTCGGTGAAAAAATAACTATTTCATAATGTGTGGTGTGACGATTAACCTAATTACCACTCTAAGACATGAGAAATTTTCTCCCGACTTGTTCGGACAGGGCAGAAAGTAGACATTTTCTAACCGAACCGTTACCATTGTTTTTGTTTCGAAGAATTGTGTAACAAAATAAAACTATCATTTTGTTGCACATTTCGTGAAGAAACACGGGTTATAATGCTTCGCACAATTAACTTAGCTTAATAAATATCATAGTTTATAGCCGTGAACTATTCTGATGATTTACATGATGAACGGACTGTGATGGACCATCCAAACTGATAAATCTTAAGGTGCTGAAGGTCTTTTCCACATGACACATGGAATCAACTAATTCGCAGTCATCTTCGGAAATATTTTTCTCTCTTTATTTAAAAGCTGTTATCAATTTCGATAATTTTTCCACTCAATACTTTTACGACTCATTGTTTTTATTATCAAAATTTCGTCAATAAAATCTTTAAAAGAAAATTGCGCACAATGACGAAAATGTCGTAAAACCAATCATCTTTATTAATAACATATTCATTAACTAGCATAATTTGATGGTATAGTGGACGATTTAAAATATTTTTGTTAATTTGTTTGTGTGAACAATGTTTCTATAAGAAAAATCATTTCGTTGTGTTTTATACTGCTGGTTGTGCTCACTCGTTATTTATTTATTAGATTTTTTATTTTTATTTAATTCATAAACATTGCACAGTCTATAATAATAACTGATGGGTGTTTCGATTCTCAAAATAATTTTACAAATTTCAAAAATATTGCGATCATCGGCGCCATTTCAAACCACACTAAAATTTGATGGTTTTCCTGAAAATTTACAAGAAAAAGAAAATTATTTTCAGTTTGATTATAACCTCCTGTTCAATATTTTAATGAAGAAAGTATAGACGTTGGCATCGTCCATCGCTGTAATGGAACATTATAATTGGCATATTATCAGAATTCGCTTTCGGTGTCCCGTCAAGAAACATTTCTGTTAGAAACTGACTGGTAAAAGCAACCATAAGTGACCATTAAATTGAACTAAATACGTGCCCGACAGAGAAAAAAACAAACTTACCTTCGTCACCACACGCTGCATTTGAATTCTGGATTCATTGGAGATCCCACCGGGCAGTTGTATTCTTTGGAAAAATCAACGGAATTCGACAATGTTCCGATAACTCGAAACCTCCCTGGACTGTGTACGGCTGTTTTCAATTTATTGCGTGTTGCTTCAGGTCTCGTTGCGCCACACCAAACTTGAGCGAAATTTAAAAAGAACAGTTGTGTGTGCGTTTCGTTTAGGCCCGGTAATGTTTCATATTTCAAACTCTCAGCATCCGAATGATGGGCCAACCATTTTTTGTAAGCTCGGAAAGCTTGTTTAATGCCACCGTTATCGGCGATATTTTCTCCTTGTGTATTTTCACCGTCCACCGGTATGCCCACTTCTGATACGGTGTAGTTTCCGTACTGATTGATCAAACAGCTGGCTCTCGAATGGAATTGTTCAACAGCATTGTCACTCCACCATCGTTCAAGATTTCCATCACGATCGAACAGTCGTCCTTTATCGTCAAAGCCATGTGTTAATTCATGTCCAATGACCACACCGATGCCGCCATAATTCAAGGACTTTGGAAAATGACGATGATAGAATGGAGGCTGTAAAATGCCAGCCGGGAACATGATCTGATTTTTATTCCGAGAATAGTAAGCATTGACGATGGCTGGTGCTGTGAACCATGTTGTTTTGTTAACAGGTTCTCCAAGTTTTGACTGTTCGGTTCGCGTCAGGTGTACTAGAACTGCCAGAGTATTTTCGAAATACTTATCTTTGTCGATCTCTAAATCTTTGTAAATTTTGTTCAGCTCTTCATGTGATAACAAAAAGTCTGGGTATCCGATTCGAAGTGACATTGCATTTAGTTTCTCCTCGGACAGGACTTTTGTCGGACCATCGATCCAGTCGGTTGAATTTATGATTTCTCGAAAAGATTGTTGCAATTCGTGTGTCATGTCCAATGTGTCCTTTTTACTGTTCTCGTCAAAATATTTCCGAACAAACATTGCACCGACTGCCATACCCATATTTGTGTTCAGCTGAAGAACGCAGTTTTTTCTACGAGGTGGTGACTGTTCCCTTCCGAATAGGGAGAAAAAAAACTTTTGCTTTGCTTCTTGGAACCGATCGTCCAAATTGTTGACTCTGTGTCGCACGAAACGCCAAAACAAATAGTTGGAAATGGTTCTTTGTTCGGTCACGGCGAATAATTTCACCATACTCTTCATGTAATCGACTGCAAATATTACAACATTCTGGTCCATTGTAATCGATTTCTCCAGAACTGTTTCCAGATAGTATACCCAATCGATTTCGGGCACTTCATTACACAATGTTTCAATGGACATTTTCTTGTACAGCAATGAAACGTTTGCTCGTTCTTCCGGTGACGATGTGATTCTAGCTAGTTCGGTTTCAAATTCAATTATTTCATTGGCCGTTTTTCTAGCATTTTCTAACGTAGAGCCGAGCAGATGAATAATCGTTGTCATGTATTCCCTATACGCTTCCAAGTACTTAGAATTGGCTTGTTGCAGGAAATAGTCTCTTGTGGGCAGACCGAGACTTGTCTGATCGAATTGAACTATATTTTCGTCCGAATTTTTAATGTCAGGTCCCACCCATTGTACCAAAAAAATGTCATTGTTATACAAACGCAACTTCGCCGTCAAGTTGAGCCAATTAAAATTATCCGACCTCCAGTCAGAATCCAACGCTGGCCACCCACCCAATGATTTAAGTAAATCCAATAACGGTGTAATGCCACGCTTCTCGAGAAGTTCATAGTTCATGCAGGATTCGTATAAATTTTTGGCTTTTATTTCCGCATCTGACAGCTTGACTGGCGTTCTATCGCGGTTCGTAATGTCCTTCTTGTATCTCAGTAACACTTTCTCAAGAACCGATCGTCTTTGGAGAATTTTCTTGCGCAGATCGGTTTCTCGTTGGCTGTTACCTAAAATGTTCGGTACGCTATCCAACGATTTTGGTGTTTTATCGTCAACCGATAGCGGTGAGTTTGTCGGAGCGAGTTTTCTTGAGTCAATGGATGTGAGCAACTCTTCGATAACATCATCTAAGCTTTCTCGCAATATTTCGAATGTATCGTAGGCCGCTTTATCTTTCGGAATCGGATTCAATTTCTCCCAATTGCCACATGAATATTGATAAAAATCATCACACGGATTAACACTTTGATCCATATATTGCAGCATAACGTCAGCCTGAGTTTTACGTATCTGATCGAATGTGCCCTCACCTTTCCAGAATGGTACTTGAGGAGAAACATAGGATTGCTTACTCTTTAGTGGTGCATGTGACCGTTGGCCATCCTTCTCACCATCAGCTGTTGATGTAGACTCGGCGGTCACGTTAAGTTCCCGTCTACCTCTTCGAAAACTGGAAATGTCGTCGATGACTTCATCATAGGAATAAGATCGTTCATTAACGGAAGTCTTACTTCTGTCTTTTCTTGCGTCAGAATTCTCACGGCAGTGCGGCGATAAAACTAGAGAATCTGATGGTATAAACGACGTACGAATATCCTTTAACACATCCCGATCCTCAATGTCCAACGTTGTGTCGGACATAGTGTATTTGATGGCCACACATTTTCGGTCATTATCCTCGAAATTATAACTTTCACCAGTGTACAGATCGTTGGACAGTGGATAATAATCGGTTCGGTATTGTTGTATGGTGCCGACCACTTCGAGATGGGTCAATAAAATAAAAATCAAAACAACTGGCAGCAATGTTACGGGCACAATAATAAACATTTTAATACATTTGGATCCTGCACACCATTGTAGACGTCCCGTTTGACGATTTATTCGCAACGCACACTTGAACTGACTCTTTTGTGAATCAGCATCGCTCCAATCGGTGCACGTCATCTAATTTCCAACTGAACCGTCGCGAATTCTTTTAATCATTTATCGAATTTAATCACACATTCGAAACCGAGTTAAGGGTGATCCTTTGTATAAAGTGTTCGTCCCTTGAAAATATTTCGTTTCAATATCGTTGGTGTATACTGTTCGTTCAGCGGTGCTCTTTTTTTTTCGCTCGTCCAAAACGTTCTTATAATTCAACTATAAATAAATTAACCTTGTCATACTAAACACATAATCGGTTTAAACGAGGAGGGAGTTGAAAAGAAAATATCAAAAATGCTTAAATAATTGACACACACAACACAACACTACTTAGACAAATTTGTACAGTTAAAACAATGAATTGTGTCTCTTCACTCGGCTTGGAAGAAGCAAAATCTTATAAACGTTGATCCGCGTGCACTTATCACAACTAAATTTTATTATGTTATCATCACTTCGTCGACTTTAGTTATATAGTAAAACCGTAAGTAAGTTGCGATGCTAAAAACAAGACTGACATAAATTTGAACTCGTTGAACCAATTTAAGTCAATTCACTGTGCTTTGCAGATTGATATGGTCCACAATAATAATTTCAGGCGATACATACATATAACATTATGGTATATGCGATGCAATGAGATGTTTTTTTTTCCTCCGTCGTCTTCGCTACTTCTCAATTATATGATAACTCCGACATCAATTAAATTTAAATATTTGTATCTATACATTGATTATATTCAACAATAGAAGATATGACGACGAATAAATTAATCATACAACGCAAAGTTGAGCATTAGTTAGTTAGTTGGTTGGTTGGATGTTGTCTGCCTCTGTATTTATCTATCTGGGTATGCTCGCACATAATATACCCATCTCTAACACAGCTAACTTGCATTATTGTTAATGGTAATTTTTTAAACAACGAATAATAAAATAAAAAAGAATCCATTCGCTGATATTAGATTTGTTGTGTACTAACATTTGAGTTTAAACGATTCTTAATTTAATCTTTTTAGACCCGTACGAAGCACTGGGGTCTTATAGGTTTACGCATACGTTTGTATCACGTCGAATTGGACTCCCTGAGTAAGGGGAAACCTATTGTGGTTGTCCATAGATGCCAAATCAGCGAAAAAAGTCCGTCTGTCCGTGGGTTCTCTAACTTAAGTAAAACGCTTCCGATTTTGAAAATTCTTTTTTTCCGTTTGGTAATGTCAAAAGACAGGCTAAGTTCGAAGATGTGTGATTTAAGATCAACCCCTCCCGTGCTGGGACCCAATAAGTGCTTTAAGGTTTTTCGAAGATATCTCCGGACATTTAAACGCTACACTTGTAAATGATACGTCAAAAAAAATATTTACCATACCAATCGACAAAAAAAAATTATGGAAATCGGATGACCGACTCGTGAGTTAGACCCCTTGGTGGTACAGGGCGCCAAACAGTTTTTGTTTGAAGGCCGGCCAAATTTGAACATATTTCGGCTTCTTTCGCTTTATTAGATAGGTATTGACTGTACCAATCAGGGAAAAAAAAAGCTTATGAAATTAGGTTTACCAGAGCGTGAGCTAGGTCTCTTAGAGAGAGATCTTATCCGGCTACTCGGCCGTACAGTGAACGTGGAGTATTTTGTCAATATCTAGAGTAAATTTTGACCGATTTTTTTTTGTTTAAAATGTATTAACGATTGTAAAGCGTCAGTGCTATTTCCGGTCTCCTAACAAAATGGCTGCCGACGGCCATATTGGATTTTAGTAAAATAGAAATATCTTGGGAAAAATGATACTTAGAGAGTTTCTGTTAACATAGACGTAATTGGTTATGTGTGTGGGGTGTTTCAGGCATTACATATATCGACATCTATATATAACTATATACAGCTATATTGAGCTATATACAGGCATGTAGAGCTATATAATAGCATATTCATCTGTGAAATGTTTATTTATGGGAAAATATAGCGGTATATAGCTGTTTATGAAATTTGACTTCGTACAGGGCTGTCGATATTGCCTCCGGCAATTTATTTATATTTGATAACAAGGCAAAGAGTGGATAATGTAAGTGATTTTAAAGGGCGAATAGCTTTTCAGTAGAGAAGAGTATGAAGTAAGAGAAATAAAGAGTTTCACACTTCACACTAGGCTTTTGATACGAATAGGTGTTTCGTACGGGTTTGCGTTAGCTATGTTTTCATTACAATTTATTACAATCACTAACGAACTAATGTAAATGCGAAACAATTCAATTCATCTTTTTTTTTCTTGCTTTTATTGAATGGAGAGACTCGGTATATAATGTATAAATATCTACTGTTTGCTAATTAATTAAGAACAATAAAAACGCAGAATTCTTTCGAGGCACTTGTATCAAATTATAAGAATGAATTATGTGCTGCACGATGTAGCATGTACATCAACAGATGTAGCAAAGAGATTGAGATTTTCCTTTTCATTTGCAATGCGTATTTATTTAGTGTCAACAGTATGATGACAACAAGAGAAGGATAACGAGAAAGGCGATTTTTTGTTTTTTTATTTGAAAATCAGTCAAAAACCCCTTGTAAGGGAAATGTGATGCAAGTTCCTTCGTACCACTTATTGTATTTTATTAAAAAAATTAAAAAAACATCAAGGAACATGTACTGAAAAACCCACTGTACGAGCCAGAAATAATTTTAGTCTTTAGCTTGCTTAAGCTCGGTCTCAAAAATGTCCGCATCTACTAGCTAAACGTGGTGTGACTGTGATAAAGACTGTCAGCTAGTGTAAGTGTCGTAAGAAGTGTCAGTGTCATAAGGAGTGTCAGAGTCATAAGGAGTGTCAGTGTCATAAGGAGTGTCAGTGTCATAAGAACTGTCAGTGTCATAAGGACTGTCAGTGTCATAAGGACTGTCAGTGTCATAAGGAGTGTCAGTGTCATAAGAAGTGTCAGTGTCGTAAGGAGTAAGTGTCATATGAAGTGTCAGTGTCATAAGGAGTGTCAGTGCGATAAGGGTTGTCAGTGCGATAAGTAGTGTCAAAAATAATGACAAGCTCTGGGTAATATGGTCCTTTATACAGTAAAATGCATGTTAAAAAAATTGAAGTACAAGATTTGAAATCAATAGATTAAAAATACTTTGTCATATACTTGCCGTCTGCAAGAGGTTAAAAGGGATTTTTAACAAATATCCGTCCTCTGTCTGTTTGATAAACATTTTGTCATGCTTTGGGGCCGAAAATGAGGGCAATTTTTTTTCTTACCTGTCTTGGACGATTGATTTATGGTACATTCGGCCGAGAAATTGTATAAAATCAATCGTCCAAGACACATACGTAAATAACTATTGTTTCATAAAAAATCTGAATGACAAAACTGAAAAAGATGTTGAAACACAAATTGCCCAAGGCTCTGAAAATCAAAAGACTCTGGACTGTTAGCAGCAGTATTTTTATCTGATCCACTTTTTTTTAAATCCTAATGATTTCAAATCTTTTATTTTCATTCTTCCTCGCTTAATTTTTGCATATGCAAAAATATTCCTGATTTTTAGTTGTTTCAACTTTCACGGTCAGCGTTTAATAATTTAAACTGGGATCTGTAGCAAAATGACAGGATAAATATAGAAAAGTGTTGATTGTCTTCCACAATTTCTTATATTTGCACAAAATGAGCCATCATGGTATCATGGTAAAAAAATATTTAAAAAAGATCTCTGCTAAAAATATGTCAGTAAATTATATGTGCCCTGTTACAGTCTTTCGCAGTCTTCGACAATTTTGTCGTACATTTTCTTTTGTAGTTAAACTTGCGTCACGCCCATTATGGTAATGCGCAGAAAATAAACTTACGATCCTCTTCTTATTAAGAAGTATTAATCATACGAGAAATTTACAGAATTTACGTTTTTGACCATACATCATTGTAAGATGTTAGTGTAATTTTCCGTCATCCAATAACAGCCTAATGAAATAAACGTAAATTGCCTTGTACAGTCATATTAAAATAGAGAAGCTGATTATGTGTTACAATATCTCAAAAATTTCATCGAACAGTACCAGTAAAGTGCGTTTTTGTGTCGTTACTGCTATTTCATAGTATTCCCTGAAGTATTCTTCTCATACAATTGAAAGTCATGCACGCAATTTCCCCAGTAAATTCCAATCAAAATGTATTACGTAAATCGCATTTACTAGTGTGGACAGTCATTTTATCGGTAACATTCACAAACAATTTCAATTCAATTTATTTATTTACATTATGTTTCTCTATTATTTGTTACTGCTTCATACTGTCATTATAGTGAGTTGCGCAAGTATGATGAATTTTGTTGGCTTAACCAGGGCCAAAATCTTTTACATGAAATTCGAACGTGGTAAAATTGATGAAATCTTTTACGTGAGTTCTTCCAATAAGGGTCACCTGATTCATTACCTGCCCTACGTGGTGATACTAAACAATTGGAGAAAAGTCAAAGCCAACACAGACTCCATACGTAATACGACTGTAAAATACGGTCATTTTGCTTAACAAAAGAATAAATAGATTTTGATGCACTGTCTTTACAACGAACGATACATAACAATCAGGCAGCTGTAGGTAATAACATAGCCTTTAAATTCTCTAAGGTTTCCTAGTTTGAACTGATTATTTTACGCTTTGGCAACGGACCATCAGAGGATCTATGAATAAGTGTAAATGGTTTGTGATGTGCTTGAGGACATGTAATTGAAATAAAAAATTGGTGTAAATGGGGAACCTGAATCTTCACCTTGCTGTGGTGAGTGCACTGTTGTTGTTTTTCTATAACATCTGGCCGGACATACCAACGAGATTCGTTTTGGAGAAAAAAATCAAAAGTAAGCGAGTCCACAGTCCGTACCATTTAATTCACATAGCTGGTTGTTATTATATCGTCGTGACGGCGAGTCCACCGACACCAAGTATCGATCTGTGTACTAGGTCGATTTTATTTAAAGTGAAGACTCGAAAAACTCTTCTACAAATTGCTTTATTCGACACTTCAAACACCGTTGATTAATATCGATTTAATAAAATTTCTTATTTTTATTTCAACAAACCTCTTCATATTCATGTTAGCCGAAAAAACTGACACTTGCGCATAGCTTATTACAGACTACGGTAAGCATGTGAAAACTATGCTTTCTACAGAATTCCAAGCACGATTTCACAAGATGAAAGTACGTCGATTTTTTTCTGTGTGGCGTATTGCATATTTATAGTACATTTTCTACCTTGGTATATATTTCGAGAATAACTTCGTATGTACAATTGTATATAACGAGCGCCAGCGAGTGTATATACAATTGTACATAAGAAGTGATTCGAGAAATATACACCAAGGTAGAACAATGTTTTATCTCCTGCAAGCTGATATTTCAGACATTAGCGAAATAACCACAAAAATTTGGATTTAAAATTAACTAATTAAGCATGTTGTTTTAAAACGCATTCACAACAAAAAAAAACATCATACAGAGAATCCTTTATTTACTTACTCACACACATATACTATCCACCTCAACATTTCGTTCAAATCACATCATTCCGACTACTCTGATTATTTGATCGATGTAAAAGTAACTAACGAACCACTACCGACACCAATTGCATCTCGTTATGTGATTTGTTGGCGTAGTGGTCAGCATGTTTGGTTGATATGCTGCTGGTCCCGTGTTCGCTTCCGAATTTTTCAAATATGTATGTAGATGGAAAGTAAATTTACCCTAGGTGAGTTATGTGTGAATTATCCAATCGTATAGGCTGTGGTTATGTATGTGTTTGTGTTTATATGCAGAAACGCGTAATGTATGAAATATCAGCTTGCAGGAGATAAACATTTTTTTTAGTTATTTCTGTGAAGGCAAGCATTATCGTGAGATCCAAAGGACCTATGCGTTAGATAGCGTTAGCACTTGATTGCACATATGCAGCGTTTCTTCATACAACCGTTTTGAAACGATTTCGCTGTAAAATACTTTCGATTTCGAATGTTTTTTGTTTGTCATCAAATATCCATTCAGTGGATTCTTTCGCTCGTTATTCACATTTTTCGTTGCACAGTAAATTATGTTACCAACAGTCTAAAAACAAATAAATGAAATAATTTTAGTACAGCCACAACTCTACCGCAGTCTTGACTAATTACTAATTAACTTACTTCTTCAGACGATTTCATCATGTAATACATCGATGGATGATTGAATACGTAATCGTGCCATTTCATTCTGTAACCCTTAAACATTTCAGTGAATTCCTCATCCGGACATGTTACATGTACATCGTAGCCCCTTCGATACAGTTCGCCGGCAAAATATAAAATCGCCAATTTGGAATTGCGATAATAGCTTTTCGGTGACACCGGATGTGGTTCGACGCATTTGCCAAAGTTATTGAAATCAATCGTACCTTTATGATGGGATCGCGACGAAACTAGGACGATTTTGGTTGCATTCTCTTCGATATAGTCTCGCAGCAACTGAATCAGAATGAAATGGCCGAGGTAGTTGGTGGCAAAATTTATTTCGACATTTTCTTTGGAATATTCGTTTCCTTCCACTCTTACGGCTGCATTGTTGATAATACCGTGCATATCTACCGTTTCAGGGAAAAGTTTTCAATTAGGGTTGCAGAAATCGTTAAACAAACGCTCAAAAGTACCTGGGTACGTTTGTTTTATGATCGTTGCAAAATTTACAATCGAATCGAATGAAGTCAAATCTAGAGGGACAAAATTCTGCAAATACACCCACATCAATATAGACACTTTCATAAAGTCGTACAAAATTGTAAAGAAAATTCTATTTACCAAACTTCCGGTGGCTGTTTTCAGTCGAAGTTTTGATATAGCCTGGTAAGCCTTCTCAGAATCTCTGCAAGCCATTATAACAGTAGCATGTCTTTCTACCAAAGTTTCGGTTATTGCGTAACCGAATCCTCTGTTGGCACCAGTTACGATAAATGTTTTACCGATTAACGATTTACTTTCTTTTTTAAACAAAACTTCCTCTTCTTCTCCATTCATTGTTTAACGACTTCAACGACTCAATCAAGAAAAATAAAGTTGAAAACGAAAACCTTTGTCAGATACAAAAAATAAAATAAAAATAAATGCCACAACGACGCGGATCAAACTGTTTTCAACATTTGTAACACCGACAAAAACATATAACACACTTTGACTGTTTTTGTTGTTTTAAAGGGTGCCGTTTTCCTATTGAACTTGACTGACTTCATTCATTTTATGTTGTGCCTATCAGTTGCTATGATAAAGAGTTATGCTCATTCCATATGACTTCAATAACCCCGATTTCAGCGACTAGACGACGATATATTTGTTCTACTTGATAGTTGGTGACGAAAACCATTCCTTTTATCGAATGATTTTTTTGCGATGTCTTATCAGCTAAAGCTTTTTTATTAAATACAAATGATAAAATGACTTTATGGTATCGAGATTACGATAATATTAAATGATTCACATTCGTTGACAAAAGTGGACGTCGAAAAACACAACAAAAGTTTTCCACCGCTCTTGCATTACCTACCTACACGGAATGCTAATCTGAATGAGGAGCACCAGATATCATCGAAATTATTACTTAAGCGAGTTTTTAATCGCAAATTATGCAGAGAAATTGAGTGCAAAATTTCCGGTTTAGATTGTTTTCAAAAAAATTACAATTAATAAAAATTGTCGGTTCGCTTACACAAAAAAAACGGAATTTCGTTTCCTGAAAAAAAAATATTTTCGTCTCAAGACAAAATCGAATGGAAATTTATTTTTGAATTATTCTTCTAGTTAAGTAATCTTGACATCCGAACACCGCGCGTATGTGATAATATACTTTATCTGTCTAGAACGATAATCTCGAGCTTATCCCTCTAGCGAGTTTTTGTTTATCTCGGTATATCTGTTCTCGACAGATAAAATATGATATGCACCTATTGCCAGACTGTTATTTTGACGTGTAGGCATTATGACCCACGCCTTCGGCTAGGGCAATAATGTCCTACACGTCAAAATACCAATCTTGGCAACAGGTGCATAATATATATTATCTGTCTAGAACGATAATCTCGAGCTTATCCCTCTAGCGAGTTTTTGTTTATCTCGGTATATCTGTTCTCGACAGATAAAATATGATATGCACCTATTGCCAGACTGTTATTTTGACGTGTAGGCATTATGACCCACGCCTTCGGCTAGGGCAATAATGTCCTACACGTCAAAATACCAATCTTGGCAACAGGTGCATAATATATATTATCGCATACGCGGTGTGATTCCCCGAAAAAATTATTCATCTAGGATATATAAACAAACATTATACTTCTGTAAATTGTCGAAGTGTCATTCGCACATCTTGTTGTCTCGTTTTCGCTTATGCGATAAAAAAGAATATGCACGTATGGCAAGCCGTCTCGGCAATCCTCGACCGCCTTGTCATACGTGCATAATATTTATTACGTGCTACATGAGTCGAAAACCGTACTTTTCATGTTTCAAGCACTACTTTCGACGCATGTAAAATCCATTACATAACTCGGGATAAAAATGAAAGGTCTCGTTTTAGTGTGTCAATAAAATTCACTTGAAAACTATACTTTTCATCTTTTTATCCCTAGTTATGTAATAGTATATTAATGTACAAGGGAAGGAATTTGATATTTGGTATACACACTAAGGCACTCGGATACTTTTACTTATTGTGATACGAAATATGAAATTATTTCCCGAGTGTAGTATGACGTTTTCCTTTACGAAGGAGGGAAAAACTTTTCCCTTGGGACGGAAAGTCCATTTTCCCTCTCTAATGAAGGAAAAGATTTTTATTATTTTACGTTTCAATGGAGCAATTTCTGAGTAAGAAGGATTCTTTTGAAAAACAGCCTACCGAAATCGGGCGTGTTTTCTAGTGGAACTTTTTATAGGTACCTAGAAAGGACTTCGGCCCTAGAAGCCAAAACCACTCTCAAAAAAATTCTTCGAAGCTTTTATGGCTGGTGAAAGGTGATCGAAAGCCGAAAATTTGCACTTTTCTTACCAAAATTTCTCCAGGTACACAAGCCGTACAGGGTCTTGTGGGGTGTCATTAGAAAGGTAATCACATGTACTATTGAGCCGAATAGAGACTCATTGGTTATAAAATTAATCCACACTGAAATATGTGCAGTTGAAGTTTTCAACAGAAAACTTGCACTTTTCTTACCAATATTTCTCTAGTTACACGAGCCGTACATGGTGGTGTGGGGTATCATTTGAAAGGTAATTTTATGTGCTTTTGGGCCAAATAGGGTCTTATGAGGTTCGGATGCATATGCGATGAAATATGGGCACTTAAACATTTCAACTCCTCATATTTCAGCGCATATGCATCCAAACCCCATAAGACCCTATTTGGCCCAAAAGCACATAAAATTACCTTTCAAATGATACCCCACACCACCATGTACGGCTCGTGTAACTGGAGAAATATTGGTAAGAAAAGTGCAAGTTTTCGGTTGAAAACTTCAACTGCACATATTTCAGTGTGGATTAATTTTAAAACCAATGAGTCTCTATTCGGCTCAATAGTACATGTGATTACCTTTCTAATCACACCCCACAAGACCATGGACGGCTCATGTACCCGGAGAAATTTTGGTAAGAAAAGTGCAAGTTTTCGTTTTTTGATCACCTTTCACCAGTCACAAAAACTTCGAAGAATTTTTTTGAAAGTGGTTTTGGGTTCTAGGGTCGAAGTCCTTTCGATTAGATTAGATTAAGTGGGTGGAGATAATGGGAGACCCAAAATTTCCTGCACCTTGGCCGCCAATGGGCCTGTTGTGCGTGCCCACAGCATGTTAAATTCTATTCACTTGGTTCATATAGTTAAGTATACACTTAGGGTGGAAGAGCTTTATATGATCACTGATCATAGCTCAGAGTGTAAGCGCCAAGACATTTGGCTCTGGCGATAATATATGCGGGACATTTGCACAGGAAGTGTTCAGCCGTCTCGATGTCGCCGCATTGGTTGCAGGATGCACTATCTGTGAGACCCATAGTAAACAGATGGCTGTTAAGGCTACAATGCCCTGAAAGGACGTCAGTAAGGCGTTTTAGATCCTTTCTGGATAATGAGAGAAAGACTCTTGAGCGAGCCTCGCTTATCTCTAAACAAGCTTTGGCTTGTCTGGCAAAGTTAATGCTTTTCCAATGCTTTGAAAAAGTGCTGGCTTTCCAGCACTTAACAACGCTTTGTAACACGGAAGCAGACACTCCAATAGCCAGGACCGGATAGAGGTGTATTAGAAGCTTCCCTGGCCAGTTGATCTGCCAGTTCATTTCCGGGATGCCCGCTGTGGCCCGGTATCCAAGTAAGTATGACTTGACATTGTCTAGCTAATAGTTCTAAGACGTCCCTGCACTGAAGGGCTAGGGAAGAAGAATACTTATAGCTATCAAGAGCTTTAAGAGCCGATTGGCTGTCAGTACAGATCAGAATGGTGCTTCCACGAATATTTTTATCTAATATCTCTGTGCAGCAACTCAAAATGCCCGTTAGTTCAGTTTGGAAAACTGTAATCCAGCGACCTAATGGTACCGATTTCACCCAATCAAATTGGGGACAACAATAACCAGATCCTGATCCGTCACCTTTACTCGAGCCATCTGTATACCATTCAATTACTGAACCCGATGAGTTAACAGTACCTGGGGTCCAGTCACTTCTAGCTGGAAAATTAATCTTGTAAGATTTTTCGAATCTGAACGCAGGAGGGATTAGGTCGAAAGGCATTTCTAGTTCAGGTGATTCTTCTAGCATGATTTTCCAGATCCTTGCGTGACCGAAATCTGACTTCAATAAGGAATTAGACATATTAAACCTGAGCGCAGTAGACCTGGCGACGGATTCTATATGAATGTGCAGGGGAGGAATGTTAAGAAGCGCTTCTAGAGCTGCCGTGGGGGTTGACCGCATTGCCCCGGTAACTCCTACCAAAGCCAAACGCTGTAGTTTGCTCAACTGATTTTGAACAGTGATAAGTTTACAGCGCTGCCACCAGACTATGGCAGCGTAGCAAAGCCTAGGCCTAACGATTGCAGTGGAGATCCAAAGTCTGATTTTCGGAGTAGGACCGTGAGATAGCCCAAAGACTCTATTACAGTGCCAAATCGTTCCCACTGCCTTTTTGATGGCAGTGTCCAGAAATAGGGAGAAAGTTAACTTAGAGTCCAGTGGCAGACCTAAATACTTCACCGAGTTCGATAGGGGGATACGTTTTCCGAAGAAAATAGGAGATCTAAAGCCCAGAATTTTTCTTTTCTTGGTAAAAAGAATTAATTTTGTCTTCGAAGGGTTAGCCGTCTGTTCTTGAGAGAAACACCAGTTTTCCACCAGCGTAAGTGCAGACTGCATTAGATCACAAAGTGTCGAAGTAAAGAGACCTACGATGATGATCGATAAATCGTCGGCAAATGCTTGAGAGTAAAATCCCGATCCGTTGAGAAGTTTTAATAAGCTGTCCTTGATCAGACAGTAGATTAATGGGGGAAGGATACCACCCTGAGGACAACCTTTATTCACATAGACGCTCACTTTGATTCTACCCAGGTATGAGCTGACAATGCGAGAGTGGAGCATCGTGATTATCCATCCAATAATCGTTTCGCAGATGCCGTGTTCTCTACAAGATTGAGCAATAGCTCTGAATATTATATTATTAAATGCTCCATCTATGTCGATAAAGCACCCTAGCGCCTCCTCGCATTGACTGAAGGCTTTCTCGATTCTATAAATTAGGTTATGCAAAGCTAGCTCAGCAGACTTTCTCGGCTGATAGGCGAATTGAAGCTTATGAATGCTACAAACATCGCTACTAATGACAGCATCTCGAAGATAGCGATCGATTAATTTTTCTAATGTTTTTAGTATGAAGGATGTTAGACTAATAGGTCTGAAGGATTCTGCAATTTGGTAAGTGAATTTTCCTATTTTTGGCATAAATACCACTCTAACCCCCCTCCATAACTGAGGAATGTGCTGTAGGATTAGACTGGCATTAGACTGGAGTTCGAAAAGGTGATCAATGATGAAATCTAAAGAGTTTTGCAAGATTGCAGGAAAAATACTGTCTTCACCAGCTGATTTGAAAGGTGAGAAAGAATGAACTGCCCAATTTATTCTTTCTCGAGAGACGATATCACGCGTAAGATTGCTGTCACCCCTACCTGATGGAAGGTTAAACAAGTCATTTACCGGTAGTACTCTGTCCTCCGAAGAGACACTTCCTGGAAAGTGGAATTGGAGAAGGTGCTGCAGTGAGGATTCTGGAGAGTTGGTAAATTCACCAGATGGTAGTTTCAGTGAGCCAATGGCACAAATCGGGTCTTTTGAAAGGGATTTAAGAAGTTTGGATGTCCCTGAAATAGATGTGGTTGAATTAATCAACTGCTGATTTGAGGTTCTTTTACTGCTACGAAGCGCTTTACTGTAAATTTTTTGAGCTTTTATCCGAAGGCCAATGAGTAATGGATCCTTAGATTTAGCTGCATTAAAAGCTTTCCGAACGCTTTTCCTTAGTTTCTTTAGCTCTGTATTAAAGAATGCCCCAGAGCGACCAGCTTTGAAACATTGAAGGGGACAACTTTGATGGTAACATTTCAGAAGGTCATTTGTCAGGCGTTCTGCTGCCGAGTCAAACTCCTGTATGGAGAAGTCGAAGTCCTTTCTAGGCACATATAAAAAAGTCCACTGGAAAATGCGTCCGATTTCGGTAGGCTGTTTTTCAAAAGAATCCCTCTAAACTAAACTCAAGGAAAGTTTTACTTTTTGCTTGTTTTCTTCGTTTCAAACACATTCCATCACACAATAGTTACGTCTTTGTTTTCATTACACTTCTTTCATTCCACATATATTGAGTGTCTGCAACGACTAACTTAAAGTTTTTCCTATGGAAGTAATAGACAATGATATGTGGAACGAGTTAACCAGATAAATAAGCACGTAATAGTGTTTGAGTTAAGTTTCTATAGCATCTTTACGTGTAAAGGATTTTTACCAACCTCTGCTCGTAAGTAAAATGTAGGTCCCTTTTGAAAGTGAAAATGTTGAAGTAGTTATTGTCAGTATGACATTATTGGATAGAATGATGCGATGTTTATGCTTCTTAGATTAAAATTACAAATTTAAAAGCGATCCATCCTAATAGGGTACCCTAGTAGAATACCGCGTCTTGTTATGGAAATACCGAAGATGATTCAAGGGTTAAGGTACAATTTAAACGTTTTTTAAGTCTTCTAAAACATTCCATAAATTGATTAGAGTCATTAACGGAGATATATAGAAGATCTCTGAATACTCTGAAATCATAACTGCTTTCCTCTACATTAACTGGACATAGATTACTTCCACGGCTGTAAGCTTACTTTCAGTACAGTGTACTGATTGCTCTTAGTGAAATTTCTAGATATCCAGACCAAAGGATTTTGGGTATAGGATATCGAAGATACGACTGCCGTCAATTGGTATTTTAACGATGTTTAGATAATGCACGTAGGGCAAATACCATATGAATTATGGACATTCACTTTTATTCAGTCAAAACACGACGTCTTTTTCAAATTTTTAAATTCGGTAGCATCCTTCGGTCTGTAGTCAGAGTGGCGATGGTAAATAACAAATCGCAATAACCATAATAGCTGCTATGCGATAACTTTTTTTTTGTTTATTTTTATTTTATACACAATGAAGATAGTGTAGTCGATTCTACTGTCTGAATAATTGAGTAAATATATAGAATGGATCCACAAAACTGTAAAAACTGTAGGTGATGATGCGTTGTAAAAATTCGTAGAAATAGAAAAATTGCAACAACAACAAAAATTCGTAGATAAATTAGCTATAATATTTGATTTTTAGTTGGCGATTCGCGCGCAGAACCGATTTCCCGCTGATAATCCGTTAAAGAGGTCATAGATAAATTCAAAAATGTATACTATTGGTTTAAATTAATTTGCGCTCTGTACGAATAGCCCGCTGATTTTTTGCTGTGAGACTAAATAAATATATCGGAGATTGGTTTCGCACGCCATATAAATCATGATTTTTACCAGATTGGTTTTATAGGTGCAGATAATGTGCGAGTGGGATTTTAAAAAATTTGAAACAATTTGCTTGAATTTATGTATACTTATCCTGCTACAGACGGCAATCATATGACAAGTATTATTATTGAATCTATTACTTTCATCGATCAAATCATTTTTAATAGGTTGATGTTAAATCTTGTACTTCAATTGTTTTAACATCCCTTGGACTATTGGTCCTCCAATTACCCAGAGCTTGTCATTATTTTTGTCGTAGTTATCGATAACAGATGAATATCCGTATGTTACAGGTTATTGAGGTTTTGGTTTAAAAAAAAAAATATAAAGAAGTTGATTGTTTGGATTAATTGATTGACTAATCTTATCAGAGCAATATATTGATCTACTCACAAGAAGCTGTTCACAAAAGACGTCACGTTATTTTATTTTTCGTCACCTCTAACCCTCGTCTTACGCTAATCGTGAATATTAGCCCGTACATCCCGAAAATCCCTTCTGCCATAAACGACTAACGTCATTTGTGAACCAAAATCTTTTTTTTTTGTTTCTTGGTCTTATGCAGCAACCAACGTTTACAAGACTACGAAATTAAGAAATAGTTATTTACATGCTACTTGCGTTGAGCACCGTACTTTTCTTGTTTCAAGCAATACTTTCGACGCCGTCGTCAGCATGTAAAATCCATTACAAATCGCGAGAGAAAAATGAAAAGTCTCGTTCGAGTGTGTTTATTTACGTCGGATATGCATCAACAAAATTCACACTAAAATTCTATTTTTCATCTTTTATCCATAGTCATGCAAAATACTATTACATAACAAGGAGCAAAAAGGTGAAAACTATCATGTGAATTTTGTTGATCTGAGGAGAAGCCAAGGTCAATCAACACACGAACACAAGACTTTTCAACTTATATCTCGAGTCATGTAATGGATTTTATCACATACGCGCGATGTTCGGATGTCAAAATTACTTATCTAGAAGTTTAATTCAAAAATTACACTTCAGGTCTATGTTGTTGTCTCGTTTTCGCTTATGTGATAAAATAGAATAAAATAGAAAATAGTCGGCAAGCCTCAACTTCTTCGTGACAAGTGTGTAATATATATTACATGTTTTTGTTTTCCCTAGGGTCGGGATAAAAGTGAAAAGTCTCGTTTTCGTGTGTTTATTGACCTCGGCTTCGCATTGGATCAACAAAATTCACACGAAAACTCTTCTTTTCAACTTTTTATCCTTTGTAATAACTATTAAATGCATTCGAAACCTATACTAATTTTCTTGTTTTCCCCAAGTGTATAATAAGTCACTTTCGACCACAGAAAAAACAAAAGTAAGTAAAAGATCTTGGAAACAACACTGGAAAGAAACAAAAACGGCAATGTCATTTGTGGACAGTCTCTAAACATGTTTTAACTAACTATTAAAGTCATTCAATTAATTGGCCGTGCCAAGAAGGTTCTGACTAATCGGACACAAATATCGATCTATCTGTCACTCATAAAGTCACTCTGGGGACAAAACAAAAAATTACTTTGCATTTTCGAATTTTTCCGTAGAAATGCAAAAAGAAAATTGTAAAAAAAATTGTGGATTTTTCTTCCGGATTGAATGTTATTATATTCAACATATACATCAACAGTGCATTATAATCTCTTTTAATGACAGGTACGTAATGTTGTAATTATTTTCATCCTGTGTCAATAATTACCAGCGAATGATTTTTAAACAGTTTTTTAACGATATATACCGAAAATACTATGGGTGCCTTTTTAGACAAGTCAAGTTTATTTTTGAATCTGCTATTTTTAAGAACTCAATATGTTTGGAATATTTATTTTTATTAGTGTTGCTATAAGAAAGGAACATATGTAAAGTATGCATGTAAATTATTTTGTTTCGCCGTCGTCGTCGATTCTTCTTGTTTTTTTTTTCGACTTGAAAAACTGATACAACATTTTACAAGAATTTGTGAATTTTCGATTTTATTAGGCAATAAAAATCTTTCAACGCAGAAACTGTGGAACAATTTTTTTTACCTAAAAGTCTCTTAAGAATTTTTATTGCAACTTACTTTTTCTTTAAGATGTTTAAATCCACTAAAAAATTTTATACGGTCAAAATATCTGTTTTCTATTTACCAGAAACACTTTAATATGGGTATTACTTAAAGATAATTCGTACCTCCATTCCGCCATATGTTGCATTTCCTTCAGAGTGAAGGTCAATTATATAATCATCTGCCACACCAATGACTGTGTACGTAATATTTATAATAATACGAAGTGCTGTATAAGTTTCCGTATTGTAGTGATTGTGCAGACCTTCGTAGTTAATTTCAATTTTTACACAAAAAATAATTATTTTCATTCCATGTCATCTGTTATCAAAAACGACTATCAATGTAGAAGATAATTTATGGTCTGTATCAAACACTATACTAGGTGATATTTTAAGACCAAATAAAGTAGAGTTTTCCCTAGTCTTAATTTTCACTTACGAAAAAAGCACTAAGTTTTCTCTTCGTTTACACTTTAAACAACAGAAAAGGGGCGTGGTTTAGCAAAACGGAGGCAAGTAAGGTTGTAAAAGGAAATCAAGCCTTAACAGTTAGTTTTACATTTCATAAACAAATTGCCAAACATCATTTTCTGCTACCAATGATGATTATATACTGAAACCATTTACATTTTCTGTTTTATCTCCAACAATATTACTCGTATACAGCTTACAGCCTGGAAGTGTACTTCGTAAGGAGGAACTACTGAGGATTTTTTCGAATAAACATTTTCACTCGAAATATTCCCTCAATGCTAGAGTCTCCAAGTATGTTCAGAGACGATGTGAAAAGTCTTGTCCCATGGAGTAGAACGAAAAATTTGGAAAAAAATATTTGGGTCGCTTATATCATCTTATCTCCATCTATAGAACTATTGGCCTGTGGTAAAGTAGGAACAAAAGCTAAAAATAATCAAAAATAGACGAAACTTTTGGAGCAAAATTACATCATCCTTCCGTTCGCTTTCGAGACATTAAGTCCATGGTGTGTCGAAGCAATTCAATTCATTGATATTTTAGGAAAAATGGCAGAGCGGTCAAGCAAAAATTTAATTGGAACAGCGAATTGGTATCGCAATACAGCTTTCGAATACTGCAAGCGTTACGGGCGCTTTCGGAGATTGTAAAAGGTTGGGCAAAATATTTTAGTTAGTAAAATTTTCTCAATTTTTGTTTATCTTTCTTTGCCAGTGCGCACAAAACACACAAACATTTATTACAAATTATGATCGCTGATCATTGATCGGCTGTCGATACATATATTCCACATGGTACCGAACCAAAAACCTGACAAAATATTCCGTATTGCAAACTACGATTCAAGCTAAATGGATATACATAACATAACTTAAGCTCTAATTTGAGCCAATAATTTAAATAGTGGCAATAAAATTGAATTAATTCAATGAGGTTAAATCTAGAGCTGAGATGTGTGTGCACTGCACGTATTTATGAAATTCGTGAGACATTCAGTTTATTTAAGTTAATAATTTGATTGACTGCAGTTTCTCAACTAAATTTATAGGTTAACTGCAATCATATTTGAATTACTCTAGTTGTTTGTGCAAATTGTTTATACATTTTAACGGAATTCGTTCGACGAGAGAATTTTAACAATGAAAGTTGATTGACTAACTAAAAATGATTTAAATTTAAACGAGCGAAATTGCGTGCATATATATACATAATCTCCCAGTCAGATTCAAAACAACAAATATTAATGAAAGATGTCTATTTTTTTGTGGTATGTATACGGATGGATCTCCCCAAAAAAGAAAATTTTGTTTCCAGAGATTTATAACTTTTTCCGATTCGATGTTTTCTTAGCCCAAAAATAAAGACAAAATTTAAAACCAATTTGTTATTTCAACCAAAATAATTAGATGTATATAATGCCGAGTATAATGCGGTGTAGCATTCGTTCAAATGAAAAGGAAACATAATGACATTTTGTACTTGTGTTACCGATGCGTAATATAGCGGAAATGCAATAGATGTATCAACAAATTAATGAACGGAAAAATGTTTTTCACGTGAAGGAAAAATTTGTAAATAAATTCCGTTTTATTTGTCAACAATACGGTTAATTATATGTATATGTATAGTATAAACTGCGGGTTGGATGTGCATATATGCATCTCTTGATATAGATATCTATGTCTGATGGAACACAAAAAAATTTCGGATTTTTTCCGTTTAACTTAAATATAAAATGGGAAGTAGAAGAATGTGTCAACGGGAAACAGACATACTGGATAATTGCAGCGCTATTAAGTGATGTAATTGGAATTTTAAACGGTAAGTCTATCAGTCAAAGTTTAGTATTCACGTGGAACTCATGAACCTTTTCAACACTTGTATGTACAGAGTCAAAAAAAATACTTTTTTTTTGTTTCGGAGGTTTATGGATAGGAAGTACTTATAATGATGGTATACCAGGTGTTTTATAGGGTTTTTTGGTTACCAGCTAGAGAAACACCCTGTTTCATCAACTTTTTTTTATTAATATAATCGAAAAAGACGTAAGTGGTAATCGAGGTGGTCACTATATTTGGGTTTGCAGTCTTAGTGCTAAAAAAATGTGACAAAAAAGTTTTGGGTAGACTAGTAGACTACTACTTCCAATCGACGTCCTGTTGGAAACGACGGACTGGTGGCAGACCTTTAAACTTTCGTGTACGTAGTAAATTCTTCTTTATTTTAGGAGTGTAAGGGATTCCTAAAATATAAAAAGTTTGACGTGATCCATGGATCGGTGTTCGCGCTGAAATGTTTTAAATCCGTCCGTGTAAAACAACAAGAATTGAATTAAAATAAAATGAACAGCAACAATCCATTACTGTGTACGTTTTACTTCCTGTGCAGTGTGCCTAAATACAACAATATTTTAACATGTTAATGTTATTGTTGTGGTTTTTGTTTTATTAAATAATATTTTATATACTCTTCGATTAACCGGACTCACACGATAAAGAAATAACATCCTAACTGATGTTTAAAATTCAAAAATAGAAACTCACATTTCCTGTTAAACGTTTTCTAACACGCGCGATTATATATTTTTTGCATCTTGAGTTCATAAATTATATGCGCATGCATTATACACACACACACACATTGACGAATTTAAATTTTAAAATTATAAAAAATAAAAAAATATAATTAGATATGTTTGTATATCAACACCAAGTCTTGTTGGGCTGGAACTTCATTTCTCAAATCAGAAAAGGAGAAGCTGAATGCTGACATAGGAAAATGTAAAAGTTTAAAGTATTCTTTGGAAAGTAAATACTAGGCCCAACCTTTTGGGCGGGTCAGGTCCCTTGATTGACGATTTCAATAATATATTTTTTGCAACAAGTGACGAAAAGTTGGACTTTCCATTGCCTTTATTGCGAAAAACGTTGTTTACAACTCGTTGATAAATGTTTTTTAAGGCACACGATGTGTATTGTCACACTCGGCCTCGAGTAAGCATTTATCACTCGGTTGTATAAATAACTATTCAATGCCATTTTATTTTCCATTCTCAAACTTCCGAAACTTCACAAATAACTGATATAAAACCTTCGCCTGAGTCCAAATTCTTTGGAAAAGTACTTTTTGTGTTCTCAATTTTGCAAATTCCAAATCTTAGAAGTATGAAAATATACCAGTATCCTGTGTTATCCAGAGTTATAAAAAGGTGATCGAAAACTTAATACGATAGGTGTATCAGTTGCCTCAAAAAATATAAAATACAGATTTAGAAGTAATACTAAAGACTACAGATTTCTAGAACTTAGACGTTGAAGGACCCATATGGAATGATCAGTTTATAGGAACTGACCTCTAATTACCTCAAGATTCTTGAGTCAAGAATGACATAAATCCAGAAAAACATGAAAAAATCCGATAAAAATGCGATAAATCTATAGGTTAGAGAGCTGGCAAGACGATGAAACATCAGGAAGGTACTTAAAACGAATGTTATGTATATAGTACAGTTAGTTGTCACCATTTAAAACACTTCTGGTGTTAAATCGTCGAATTAAAAGCAATTTAGTGCAAAATAGGGTTTATTTTGACGTGTTTACAAATTCGGGTGTTGAATAGCATCCACAACATCCTGAGCTAGTTTTGTGACTAGGATTCAATTCTAAAATGATGTGGACAGGCTATTCTTCTAAATTCATCAGCAAAAATTAATTATGCGTCACTATTTTGCTCAGAAATAAATACTAAATAATGTTGGAAAATATCAGTGTTAGGAACCGTGGAAATCTTGGCTTATCACGGTGGGGTTGAACAAAACTTAAATAGAGTCACGACACCACCTCTGATTTTTTTTTATATTCTTATTGAGGGACTCGAGTACTATAAGTAACCACATTCAGTTCGCAAAATTTTCCAGCCGTTTCGGAGAACCGGCAGTCATGGCCGTGCGGGACCGACGAGTCAATTAGAATACAGATTGTTATCGCAACGGATAGAGGGACTAATTCTAAACTAATTCGTATTGAAATGGCTCCCCTCGACAACTTGACCACGTAGCTACAGACAGCTAAAGTCGAAAATTCGACATCTTTGAATGGTGATATGTCCAAGACGAAGAAAGTTTGATAGATATTGGTAGAGGATTCCATGCTCTATTAAACGCCGAGAATGGATTTTACAAAATTTGTCTGAATTGTACAATATTTGAAAAATTTTATTTTCACCATCCCCGGCGAAACTAGGACTCATCTGCAATACACAGGTTAACCCTGTCTGCAACAAAACGATTATGCCTGATCAGCTTGCAGTCTAAGCTTTACAACGATACCACACTCGCCTCACAACAAGTATCTGTTACGACATTTTGTTTGCAGCAAGGTCACTCTACGACGAAATTTTCAATTTACTATCTATCTTCAAGTGCCCGTTCCTTTAGAATGAGTGGAATTGTTATGCATTCTTCATTAATAAGTGGGTGAGTCGGTTAAAGCGAGGCGACTTTTTCTGACAAAAGGGGCAATTTTAAGCTAAGTCATTGGATCTGTGTAGCAGCAACGTAGATTCTTCATCAGTTTTTGCTGCGGCTGCGTTAGCTGTGTCATTCGAATAATGCCGTTACGACGGTGTTTGTTAGTGAACAGAAGATATAGTATTGGGCCCAATACACTTCCTTGAGGTACCCAAAATTGAATATATGTTTGAGATCTGAGTACGCTGCTTCATGTTCACGCTGAACGTTCTGTCTGCTAAAGTCTGCTTAAGATCGAAAAAAAAGTTACGAAAAGCTCTCAAAAGCACCGTACATCTTAGCAAAGCAACTAACCTCGAATGTGAAGGTAAGTAAAACAGTTGGTGTAGCTCACAATCAAACGATATATACAGCGGTTCATGATATAAGATACACTCATTCCTCGGTCACTGCGCAACTCGCGAGAAACAGGTGTATTTTAAGATATAGTAGAGTGTGTTTTGAAGTGACATTATCGTGCCATTATACAACAACATTAGAGCGATACGAATAAAATAAGTTCTTAAAATTGTTAGTTTTTGCTCTGAGTTGTTGACTATTGACTAAGCATCTTGATAACAGCTACCTGTGTAAATAAAATCGTTGTTCTTTATCGAAAACAAATTCTACAGAAAGCTGATAAGCCGCTGACTTGTGATGCATTTATATGTCAAGTTATTATATTTTACACAAAGTGACTTTGAATCAGTATAGTTTGAAGATTCAATTAGAAGCGTAAAGTTCAATTGACCTATACTGACACCGTAAACAGAAACAACGATGGCTTTAAAATTCTGTGCAAATTTAAATTTTCTTTTCACTGAAAATGCAGCGCCGATTTTAGACCGCTTTCGGTTAGCAAAATTAGCGGGTTTTCGTGCTGTGGAAAATAGTTTTCCACTTGATGTTAGTGTTGACGATGCCGTACGCGTACAGAAAGAAACCGGACTGGAAGTAGTGTTGTTGAACATTTGTACAGGTCTTTTGGACTGTGATTTGCTTATTGTATTTAGATTAAATTTGAAAAACAATATTCATAGGTTCCTTACAAGGTGGCGAAGTGGGATGCACGTCTTTTCCAGATAAAGAGAAGGATTTCAAAGCTAATCTGCTACGTACAATCGAATTTGCAAAAGCATTGAATTGCAAAAAGTGAGTAGAACTTCCTGAAATTAAGTCATTTTCTCATCACGCCACATCAAACATCAGAATTCATTTATTGGCTGGAAAATTGCAACAGCCCCCAACGAAAGACAATCACATAACGTACCTGAAAAATCTGAAATATGCAGCTAGTGTGTTATCAGCTGAAAATATAACCGGAATTATTGAACCAATTTCGAAGTACGGAGTGCCTGGATACTATCTGAACAGCTACGATGACGGTATTGCATTTAATTTGTGCAACATTTTTTTCGTTGAATCTTATCAGAAATCATATTTGTGCAGCTGTAGAGATACTGGAAAAGGTCAACAGTGCAAACATAAAACTAATGGTTGATCTATACCATCTGCAACATATAAAAGGTAACATTACCCACACAATTCAAGACCTAATGCCATTGATTGGACATATTCAGGTAAAGAAATTTGTTCGCCTATGTCGATACAATCTCAAGTTTCTGTTCAAATAAAAACAATTTGCAGATAGCCCAAGTTCCTGGCCGAAATGAACCAAACACTTCTGGTGAAATAAATTATGAATTCATTTTCAAAGTGATCAAAGAGGCTGGCTATAGTGATTGGATTGGCCTTGAATATAAGCCGATTAGTGGCACAAATCAAGGTTTAAATTGGATTAAAGAATATGGATTTTCATTGTGATAACCAAAAATTTAAAAAATGAGACCCATAAAGTATATACCGAGTGTAAGGTCGGCTTTTTTGATCCCCTTCCGTAAATTTAAAAAAAAAAATTGGAACAATCCACACACTGGATGAACATGTACTATATGAACGGTCCTGAACAATGTTGAATAAATTGTTCTGCTATAATTTCTGAAGTAATTTTCTATTTGACCCCGAGACCATTTTCCCACAATTTCTCTTTTCGCTACGTCCAGCAAGAGAACAATGGGGAAAGTACCACAAAGGTTGCAAATTTGTCCAGAGACTATTTTTATGAACATTTTTCGCTTAGTTCCCTCGCAAAAAATAATTTTGGGAAAATTAGGGATTTTTTGTGAAAAAATCGGGAAAACGTTTTTTCAAAAATATTCACTGAATTTGCCTATGATTTTCATAAAGTTTTTTCTAATTCTTCCATGCCTTGCGAAACAACTTCAATCCACAATTTCAAACAATAATCCACATATAGAACTGTTTATTAAATGTGACAGGACACCAAGACCAGTAAGAATGTAGCTGAAAAGGTAGGAAGATTCCGCTATGAATACATGACCGGAGTCAATTTATTAATGAGTCACTGGAGGCCTACGTGTATGTTTATGTGATTCGACCCAGCAAAACGCCCTGTTTAATAACAATAGTAGTCCCAACACTCGATCGCAACAGACCAACAAGATAAAATTAAAGAAAAGTCTTATCCGTAAGCTTTATCATCAGTTTTATTACTCTTTACACAAAACAAGACATAAAACAATCATTGAAAAACCTGATGATGTTGACATCGAGTCACTGTATGAAAAAACATCTTTTCCAAGTAAACAATTTACCACCAACGTTTTCCAAATATTGTTTTCATCATGTCGCTTATACCTTGTGTGGTACTCGTAATTATTCTACGTTGTGCCGACATTATGTCATCAAAAACAGATCCAATGTTGCCCTTTTCACCGCCAAAATCGAAATCAGTAAAACTTTCCTCCACATCCTCTCCTGCATTTCCATGCAAAATCGGTCCAACATTTCCGTGACTATACGATCCTGCGAAGCTACTGCCAAAGAACGCGCCATTTTTACCTGTCTTTACTACCTTCTTGCTGAAGCTCATAAACGGAATTTCGCCTTCCGCTACATCCTCAGTTGTGGTTTCTTCACCCAAAACATTGCCTGTTTGATCGGATAGATTAAAGTTGGTTTTTTAAGAAAACCTTTTGTCGAAGTAAATTACCATCAGCATCTAAGCATCTAGTAGTTTTCGTAATTGTCTTTTCATCGTCGCTCGGAATTTCTTTTATCTCACAGACAATTCCATTTGGATAATCCAAATTACCACATTTGAAGATGGCGGCTATAGAAAATGGAATTTTACATTAAAATCTTACAAAAAGTTTGGATGGTCATTAACGAACGTTATTAGTTTTGGGTTGATGATTAAAGAGATTTAAAATAGTTGTACAAGGAAAATTATATTGGTAAACCGGTAAAAAATATTCCCTCGAGTATAATTTCACAAAAAAGTTTAGTTCTCGTATTCACATGTAGTGTATACCTTCGGCTGCAAGTGGTGTTTCTGCTTCAGATTCTGGCGTTCCCTCTCCTGTTGCTTCTCCTCCAATTACTGCTGGTTCTGCTCCTTCAATCGTTGCCTCTCCTCCAGTTACTGCTAATTCTTCTCCTTCTATCGTTGCTTCTCCTCCAGTTTGTACTTCTTCCGCTCCAATCGCTGCTGCTGAACTTTCACAACATAAATAGAAAGCCACGAATGCAGCAATGAGAAATTTCTTTACACTCACGTTCATTTTACGATTGACTTTAGGTTGTAATTTATTTAAAACGAATTTGATTTTATTGTCGCGCTTATAATGCAAACTTAGAAATTTAATGCCTAGACGAACCAGTCCACAACCTATAAATACTGTTCATTATTGTTGACACAACTGTTTTTATTTTCTGACTGATGTGAGACTATATTTCAATGGGATAAATAAGTCCATTCTAGAAGCTTCGAAACTTCAGGGTTGGGAAATAATTTTAAGGAATGAATCTAGGTCCAGGAAGCAATAGGTCTCAAGTATGATAATATATATATGATAATCACCGCACAACTATTTAATACTGCAATTGGAGGCATTTGTGTAATAGTTATTTGTCTACCAAGGTATGAAGGCATGAAAGGCAGGCTCGTATTTTCAGATGGTACCTAAGGAACGCTAAAATATTTGACCTGTTTTTTTTCTTCTTAGAATAAAAGAGTTAAAAGATATAGGTATTTAAGTCGATTCGAGGCGAAGCCGATGTGTGCAATAAAATACCGGCATAGCTACCGTGGTAGATACAACGTTTTTCGAATTATGTTGAGCCCTGAAAACTGATCAGCATTTTTATAAAAAAGAAGAAAATTTTTAAACAAGAGCAAATACAGCTGGATAAACTGTACCTATACTATTTTACGTGACTCACAAAAGGATGACAAAATGTTTAGATTTCTTGGTCTGCAATTTTGTTGTACTAAGCTATGAATAATATCATATTATTTCAAGAAAAATCGAGAATTTAGTCATAAACGGAAAAAAACATTCTGAATAATGACAATCCTGATAAGTTTTATTTATCCGCATTTACCAATTAACTGGATCTCTATAAAAAATCAACAAAATTTCACAGAGGCATTCTCAAAGAATCAGTAAATGAATACTTTGAACATGCGTTGGTTGTACTTACGTTTATCAAGTCATAAGTCGAAACATTGCGTCTATAAATCTTAAACATTCGATTTGGTTTCTAGAAAAGCACACGTGTGATACGAAAAAGCCATTATCAAACGACAAAACCGTTTAGATCTCTTAAAACAAAACAAAAAGGGAAATCTTTTTTTGTCAGCAAAATTATTCTTTTTTTGCAGCAAAATTATTTTTTTTATCAGCAAATTTATTCTTTTAGTTAAGCAAATTTATTGCTATTGTGACCAAATTTAATTCTTCGTCTGCAAATTTATTTTTTTGAAGCAGCAAATTTAATCTTATTTTGTCAGCACATTTATTTTTTTGCAATCTGCAAAATTAAATATTTTTTTAGCTATTTTTTAGCAGCAAATTTATTTATTTCTATCAGCAAAGTTAATACTTTTGTCAACAAATTTATTTATTCGTCATCAGCAAAATTAATTGTTTAGTTTAGCTATTTTTTAACAGCAATTCTATTGATTTGCAACAGCAAATTTATTCTACTTTTGTCAGCAGATTTATTTCTTGTCATAAGCAAAATTAATTGTTTATTTTAGCTATTTTTTATCTATTTTTGGTGAAATGGATTTTCATATATGCTTTTCGTCACTAGTGGTGAAATGGACACCAAAACCCAATGCTTATCGAGCAACACCTCTAACCATTCGGCTATTGAGATATATAATCGCAGTGTAACAATTTTCAAAAGTTCATTTTTCGCAGCTGGTTGCAGAAAACGTTGTATGCAACACGTTGTGAAAGTGGTAGTTTTTGTCACATGCTTCGCTCGCTTCGCACGTTTGATAACATTACATCTAGTGACACAAACTACCACTTTTCGCAACTAGCTGCAGAAATTACTATTTCACGTCTTACGTCAACGTAAATAGTTATTGACACTACACGGACAATTCATTTCTTTTTACGAAATGGATACCAATTTTCATTGCACTTAAAAAGCGTTTTAACACGCCGAGCGATCCGGCCCATTGCCCCGGAGCGAAGCGGAGGGCCGCAATGCGAGCCGGGCGCCGGAACGGTGTCGGTAACTTAGGAGTTAATTTTTTTTTCTCGCATCGTCTAATAATTAGTCTGTGTAATTCATTGCCCATAAAGAGCGTTTTAACACGCCGAGCGATCCGTAAACTTAGTTAAAGTGAAATTATTATGAAAGGTGTGCATCCTAGAAATTACGCATAGCGAAATTACGAAGCCCCATTCAAATCGAGGGATAAATGCTTTTTTAGGCACTAGGTGCCCAAGTAGCATTCAACGGTTAAAATTCGGTTGTGCAACTGTTATTACACCGCGGTTATAAATTATTTGAAGATAACCCAAAATAACTAATTAGTTGTCGCAACGTTGCTACAACGTTGCAATAACGGTTGTGCAACGGTTTTTGCCCAGTTGCGAAAGTTGTAAGATTCTAGTAACGAATTGGTTGTAAGACGGTTATACAACGAATTGGTTAAAGTTGTAAAACAGTTGTATGACCGACGTAGGACTTATAAATCACATTTGAAAATTCGATACCGTCTTACTTATTAGTTGTACTACCGTTTCACAACTTTTTCATTTATCATTAAATTCAGCTTATAGCTACACTTTCAAGAACACGTTTTATCTGGAAAATTGTATGTGCAATATTCGTAAATCAATTTACATTATTTATGCACTGAAAAGATGTTTTTATGCACAGCAATTCAACTGATTTTTTTTTAAAATTATTTATTATCATTCATCATTTGGTGCGTAAATAAAGTAAGAGGCACGGTGAATTGTTCTTATTTTATTCACGGTTCGATTTTAGTCAACAATTCAGTCAGTGACTCGTTTTTCCACTCGTTTTTCTACATCTTTGATAATTAGCACCGTATAAATGATGGAATTTGTTTATGTACTGTCCGTTTGACAAGAGGATCGCCACGGTTCAGCAGGGGGTTTTGAACATTTGTTTTTTACACGTTGACACACGTGCTCTTGTCAGATTCAAGATTCTTTTTACGAAGGTTACGCTGATTATACTTTGTGAAAAAGGCCAATACCTTGCAAATATGTCACATCTTGGACAGAATTTGACACTGCAATATCTGCAACATGAAAAAACTAAATGTTCGAAACCCCCTGAAACCCCGTGCTTCCACCTACGTAATATACACAAACTAGGTGAGCCAATCTTAATTTATTGTCTTAATGCCAATTCAACAAAGTTTTATCCATCAATTTTATTGTAAGATACTGTTGTCGACCCTAACTCCTATCAAGAGACCTAACAAATAACATAAAGAAACCTAACGTCGACAACAGCGGCAAACAAAACTAGTGAAATTGATCAATAAAATGTTGATTTACGAATTGGCAATAAGTTAGAAAAATACGACAATTCACAAAGTATTCACAATTTTCAGCACAAACATTCTTCAAATTTCATTGTTTCACATAGTGACATCGTATGAAAACTGAAACACTAAAGCATAAAAAGTGTCTCATAGATAGGTATATATTCCGAGCGAACTTTTTAGCATGACATCTTGATTCCAACTGACGCAAATTTGCAAATGCATTAGTTGCTCAACCGTTTTACGACGAATTAGTGAAAGAGATTTCTTCAACTTATTGGTTCCATAACGGTTAATTGACGAATAAGTTTTTGGCAAAAATTATTTATTCACTTATTCGTTTATTAACGGTTGCACCACTAATTCGTTAAAAATTAAATGATAACGAATTAGTTGTGAAACGGTTATATAACGAATAAGTTATTTTGAGCATAACTTATTCGTTACATAACCGTTGGACAACGAAAAAGTTTGCAACGAATAAGTCATTTTCCAACCGCGGTTATGAAATGCTACTTGGGTGTGTAGATTGTCACTCGATACCGCAGGTCGAGCGTGACAATACACATCGTGTGCCTAAAAGATCTATCACCGAGTTGTGTACAACGTTTTTCGCAATAAAGGCAACGGAAAGTTCTACTTTTCGTCGCTTGTTGAGTTGACGTTTTCGTGTTAGTGGTGTTAGTGATATAATTTTATATGTCCTACTGCGGGACATATGCTGATTGAAGATAGTAATTTTCCTACTTATAAAAAAATAAATTTGCAATTGAAACACTAATAAATTTGCTGACAAAAAGCAATAACTTCGAGGTATTAATTTTGCTGTTCGAAGGCATTAAAAGTGCATATTACAAAACAATAAATTTGCTGACTACAAAGTAATAAATTTGCTGCCAGGGATTTGTTGCAAAAGAATTATTTTTGCTGCTTAAAGTCAGTAATATTGCTGCTCAGAAAGCAATAAATATGCTGTTCGAGTACTAATAAGTTTGCTGAAAATAAGACTAATTTTGCTGATACAAAACACTAAATTTGCTGATAAAAAAGATTAAATTTGCTGCTAAAAAAAATAAATTTGCAGAAAAAAAGAATAAATTTGCTGATGAAAAAATTATTTATTTTATGCTACTAAAAGAATAAATTTGCTGACAAAAAAATAGATGCCAAACAAAAACGGCAGACTGTACGGCTGTCTCCGTTTTTACTTCGTCGTTAATTAAGGACTGAGAAACAACTTCTAAACTTCGAAGAGAATGGAGCCGGAACTATGACAGGATCTTAGTTCAGAGTTAGAGTCGAAAGTTTTAGTGTAAAGATTTTAGAGTATTAACCTGTTACAGACGGCTGTCATCTGTTATCGACAACGACAGCAATAATAAACGACAAGATTTATCTAATGAGGTATTATATAGCAAAAACATATAATAGTCCTATTACTTCTGTCATGTCATACACATGAAAATTTCTTCTTTTTTTAGTAGGGAATAGTCCGGTACAAAACAATCACATAAAATAAAAATCAAAAATGCTGCAAAATTTTGATAAAAGTTTGATTTTGTAAAAATAGTTACCCTGGGTGAACTAGTACAGTCGAATTGAACAAGTTATGTTAATTAGTTAGCCTGAAGTGAAGTCTAAGCTTTATAACGAAACATGTCATGCATGTGTATTTTTGCACATAGGTCGTCCTACTAACAAATTCTAGAAGGACATACACCTTTGGTTACTATTCAATTTAATTCTTCGCCTTTGTGTAAAATGAGTTTCTTAGGGTGCTGCTGCTCCGGTAATTCGCTTCTAAAAGTACACTTACCATGTTACTGCATACGATGTAAGGTATCATTGGAGAGGTGAAGGAAAGTGCATGCCGTACAGACAGTTTTTATATTAAATTGAGATTCTTTGTCGTAGCAGTAGCATCCCTCAATTTATGATACTCCAAAAATACATTCAAACGGCTGAGCGATATTCAAAATTAGTCGGATTGGAAAAAGTAACGAAGCAGTTAGATCAGCTGGGCTGGATGCGAATTTTTAAGTATAAAAAATTGATACACCGTACTAACCAAGTGGCAAGAGCTACCTATACCAGGAAACGGAAATTAGGTACGGAAATGTTGTGCCCATTCCACTTAAAAAAAGTACTCCGTGAGAGAGCCGTTAGAGAGCAAACTGTCAAATAAACAAAGAAAAATTGAAAAGATTCAATTTTGTCTCTCACACGGAGTACTTTTTTTGGTAAGAGGAAACTAAGCATTAATTCATCATGACGAGAAGAATATATTACAATACCGTTGTAGTGTTTGTTGTAGCTTTAAGATGTTTTAAAGAGGAAATTTCGGTGGTAACGCCTAGATCCAGTGGAAAGAAAAACATAAACAAAGTTCAGTGACTTATTAAAATGGGTAGAATTTCTGTGAGGGCCTACATCAATATATGTAACTAAAATAGATATGGCGACCTCCATGACCAGTTCCGTGATGAACGAAATCTTGTTTTGAATTAATTCTGTAGAACATCAAACATTCTATAGAATTTCCAGCCGAAATATTTAAATCTCGTTAGACATGTACTGGCGCACAGCTCATTGATTGCTTCTAATAAAGTTTACAATTTAAAACAATCACAGCAGCCAGTTATTCTGTCTTCATGTCTTACAATTGTTTAACTGTCAACCGTGTGAACAAACAGAATCTTCAGCCATGGGCAAGAAAAAAAATACCGGCGACAACAAGTATTATCCGATCGAAAGGATTTTAAGAAAACGAATCATTGATGGGAAGACGGATTGCTACGTCAAATTGAAAAAGTATCCTAAACAGTATAACGAATGGGTACCGGAAAGAAGCATCAAGCTGTTTAAGACGATTCAACTACAACGCGAACCTCAAAATGAACTGCCCGTAAAAGTCATTGCAGCATTCGAGAATCATTGGTGCTTGGTCCGGTGGCGGAATGGTACAACATCAATGGTACAATTATCAACGCGGCAGAAGTATAAAATAATTGTCGGTGAATTGTGAGATGGACGGGACATTTCAATCGTAATGAAAGTTTTGAATATGCTCTCAGCGATATTCAAACAACATAAAAATTGTGTGACGTTCGTTGTAATGTGGACAGTTTGTATAAAATAAAATAACCGTGAAAACGCAAATTTTCTGTTTTCCAATTTTTCTATTAATCATTCCATGGAAAATTCTTCATGCGAAACTACAAATTTGAAAGGTAAACAAGAATCCTATCGCGATATGAAGGAAAAAATTTGAGGACATAAAGCAAATTAGGTGAGCTTGAATATAGTCATACTACTGCTTGTGTCATGAAATTTTCTTTTTGTACAGGGCAGACCCGAGATTAATAATTGACCATTATAAACGACCAATGTATGTCTGTTTATCTATTTCTCTATTAGTCGGTCACAAATTGCGATCACTGTGATCACATTTAATTATTGGGTAATTTATGTTAAAAATTTGTGTTTAACTAGGTCCCACCTGTTGGGTGGGTCACATCCCTTGACTGTTTGTCTGAGCTTCTCAAAAGTATTTTTATTGGCAATGATTTATTGATTCATTTCAATGAAATGTAATTTTGTATGTTGATGGCCACAAAAGTCTCTCATTGATGATTTAATTCTGTTCAGTTTCACTGAAAATCTTCGAAACTTTGTATATAAAATGCCATGGTAAAAAATGACGTATGTTTTCAATAAAATTTGAACTCGCTTCGCTCTGGCCGCAAACTTCTATTTATTCGGTTTTGTTTACAAGGCAAAGTCACCTAAGAAGAAAAATACTATTGAAATTGATACAAAAATTCTGTTGGCAACATCAGCTTGTTCGTTAGACCAACATAATCTATCTTAGAACCTAACCTCATATCAGGAATTAATTCCATTCTCCACCAAACATTTTTTTAAAAATCGGTTGAGAATTACTCCAGTTGTCGTGTTAACAAAAAGCAGAAAAGGCTTCTTTCGAGAACTACCACCAGATGGTTGAACCTATACCACCCATGTTTGAACTTAACCTGAGGATTTCAATACTTCGTCAAATAAAAACAAGTTTTTGAAAATCGGTTGAACCTTGCTCCAGTTATCGTGTTAACAAAGAGCAGAAAAGCCTTCTTTCGAGAACTACTACAAGATGGTTGAACCGATATCGCCCCTTTTCGAACTTGTCTTGAGGATTTCAATACTTCGTCGATTAAAAAAAAGTTTTTGAAAATCGGTTGAGATTTGCTCAAGTCGTGTTAACAAAGGGCACAAAATATTAACATTTAACGTTTTTTCATCACATTTCCATACATTTTCAATCATAGTGAACGTGTTACGTACGGTGTATTTTCTTTTGTAAAACCCATGACTTACAGTCAAGGGAATTAGTTATTTTTGGATCGAGGTGGGTGGGGGAACGAGAGTTCATGAAAAATTCGGGCAGTTGGACATTGTATTTGAATTAGGGTTTTAGGTTTATCTCTGGACCTATGTTAGATAGAATATTGGTTTCTTCGGCAAAGTCTTTTGTTTAGAATTACGTAGAATAGCTCTAGAAACTCATTTTACACAAAGGCGAAGAATTAAATTGAATAGTAACCAAAGGTGTATGTCCTTCTAGAATTTGTTAGTAGGACGACCTATGTGCAAAAATACACATGCATGACATGTTTCGTTATAAAGCTTAGACTTCACTTCAGGCTAACTAATTAACATAACTTGTTCAATTCGACTGTACTAGTTCACCCAGGGTAACTATTTTTACAAAATCAAACTTTTATCAAAAATGCTGCAAAATTTTAATAAGTCACTGAACTTTGTTTATGTTTTTCTTTCCACTGGATCTAGGCGTTACCACCGAAATTTCCTCTTTAAAACATCTTAAAGCTACAACAAACACTACAACGGTATTGTAATATATTCTTCTCGTCATGATGAATTAATGCTTAGTTTCCTCTTACCAAAAAAAGTACTCCGTGTGAGAGACAAAATTGAATCTTTTCAATTTTTCTTTGTTTATTTGACAGTTTGCTCTCTAACGGCTCTCTCACGGAGTACTTTTTTTAAGTGGAATGGGCACAACATTTCCGTACCTAATTTCCGTTTCCTGGTATAGGTAGCTCTTGCCACTTGGTTAGTACGGTGTATCAATTTTTTATACTTAAAAATTCGCATCCAGCCCAGCTGATCTAACTGCTTCGTTACTTTTTCCAATCCGACTAATTTTGAATATCGCTCAGCCGTTTGAATGTATTTTTGGAGTATCATAAATTGAGGGATGCTACTGCTACGACAAAGAATCTCAATTTAATATAAAAACTGTCTGTACGGTATGCACTTTCCTTCACCTCTCCAATGATACCTTACATCGTATGCAGTAACATGGTAAGTGTACTTTTAGAAGCGAATTACCGGAGCAGCAGCACCCTAAGGGTGTTTTTGTGGCTCATCACTTCATCTTAGTGAAAAGTTTCTAACGGTATCACCGACGTCAAGGTCATTTTCGATTTAAACGAATTGATTATATTATGAAATTCTGCCAAAAACTTTCCGGCAATTCGCGACCGAAGCAAGTAATTTTTTTGCAAACTAACGCTCAAACTACATCGGCTCGGTAAAGGCAATGTTCCAACAGGTGAACACCGAACGTGACAGAGTTCATTTATGAAAATTCCAATTACAAATTTGATAGTTGAATTGTAAGGGACATAAACATGGGATGTTGGATTTGAAATAACTGCAAACTCTAACCTCAGTAAAATCTGTCATTTAAGTTTCAAAAAAGAACTCAAAACTACTTGGAATACTAACAGGAATCTACTCTTTTAAAGTCAAATAAGACAAACAAGTCGAATTTCTTTTTGGGCTTTTCGTGTGCTCTGATTTCGTGGAAGATTGCCTTTTCTAACGAACCAAGGAAGAAGGAACAAGTAGAAACATTTAGACTTCGTCTCCGCAGGACAGTCACTTCAATGGCCATACTAAAGCTATCACGTTTGTTTCCGGTATCAATAGACACTTTTGAGTGGCTTACTAATTAAGATTGATGCTATCACGTTCAATGCGAAGAAGGAGGACTGAGACTGTCGGAATAAATTTATTGTCATTTTTTCCCGCTATAATTATTCTTCAAATAGACGTACTGTGTGTCAGATTTTCTAATAAAAAGTATATTCGTCGAGTTTGTACTCACGTGTGTTTGGTATCATTGGAAAGGAGAGAGCTGTAGTAACGAGGTCTGATAGGTTTTTCTTTTTTTAGTGGCTTTATGGCGGCAAAGGAGCCCTTGGAAGTTTTCCGACGTAGTCAAATTTCCTCAATTTCTTGTCACAACCTTGGACAGCGACGACCAACGGCTTCCGCAGTATCGTTGGACTATCCTGGTAGACTACTCTCTACATTGTCAAACTTTTTTTGGCCGCTGCTGTCCAAGAGATTCCGAAATCGAAAACCAAAAAAATTGTTCCACTAAATTGTCAGGGAAGACTAACGATTCTGTAGAGCCATCGATCATACGGATCTGATGTGGCTTGAATCTCAGTTGTTCGATACCTTGGCAAATTAATTCTTAAAAGGCGAAAGTTTTCCATAATTTTCGATTGAAGATGATTTGCATTCCGGTGGATCTTAGCATCTCTTTAAGCTAGATGTTGATATAAATAAGAAAATGAATGAAAGACCATGAAAGGTTTTTTTTTCTTTTCTTTTTTTGACCATTTTTATTTGACTCTCACTTAGACGAATGCCGTCCAATTAGAAGTTACAACTCTAAATTATTTGCCCATTTATATCTTATCAGTCATACAAAAATTCATTTATTAAACCTAGTGGATGTTAAAGTTATTTTGTTGTAGTATAAAAAACACATTTTCTTTTGCAACTATTTTTTTCTCGTTTTTTTTGTTTGTTTCTTCTTCTCATCCTTTCTATTCTACCCCATCAAAAACGGAGTTATAATTATTACATCACTTCTAAGTTAAATCAACACGAAAAGAAACAAAGAAAGAAAATAATTACACAAAATCACACAGAGCCCTCACATAGTCATTCATGTGTTTGTAAAATAGTAAACGTACTTTGTGAACGTACCAAAAAAAAATGCAGAAGTTACGGATCCAAGTGGATATGGTGCTACCATCCCAAAAACAAATAAATTGTGTTACGTGTGATCAGTAGGGGAAAAATATTTACCACAAAATCCCGAAAAGAAAATTGTTTTCCGCGTACTTTCGATTGAGAATAAAATTTCATATCCACAAGGAATTGGAAATTTTTTAGTGTTTTGTGTGTGCTTGGTCTTTGTAATGTGTTTCATAGGTGTATTACCAAGATGGGAATTTTTAATTCCATTTTGATTCAGAACAAATATTTTTTGTTTTTCTTTATATCCCGCGTTTGTATCTGTGGTAGCAGTTTTGTTTAAGTTTTATTTACAGAATTTGCGATGTGAAATCAAGTAAATCAAACGAATTTAATTCATTTAACGATCAACGCTTCATTTTTCTTCATTTTTAACGGAGACATTTTGTTTGCTTGAATGATTTTATCAAATTTAAAAAAAAAAAACGGAAAAGAAAAAGTCAATTGGCGCCGACAAAAAAACAAAACAAAAAAGATCGGAAAACTAAATGAATTGAACATTTACAATTCATCGTGTTCCGATTCTGTTTCCTCAACTTCACCGGGTGTTACATTGTTATCATCCTCATCATCCTCATCTTCGTCATCATCATCTTTGCTACTTTCGGCGCTCTTTGCTTCGGCTTCGGCCTTCTTACGTTCCTCTTCGTCTTGAGCGTCTTTCATTTTCTTTTCACCCTCTTGTGTTGCCTTGGCAGTAGCTGCAGCTTTGCTGGCTGTTGCCAGATCATCGGTGATCAAGAAATTGTCGAAAATGGTGCCCGATTTCACTTGCCACAAGTCCAAACCGACCGTACACACTTCTTCGCGTAGATACAATGATGAATCGGCTTGATATTCTGGATTGTCAATTTCTGGATGTTCCCATACACCTTTGTAGTCTGGATTGTCGATCTGTTCGGACGGGAAAAAAAGCGTTTCATGAATAAGTCCGTTCAGTTAAGATAGATTTCGTGTCTTAGACTTACTTGTTTTGGTGCCCATTCGCCCTTATAATCTGGATTATCAATCATTGGTGGTTCCCATTCGCCGTCCATTTCATCGTCCCAATCTTCTGGTTTCGATGCATCTGGATCTGGGATGTGTTCTGGCTTGTCCCAATCTTCTGGTTTCTTGTCATCTGGATCGGCAATGGTTGGCTAAAGAAAGAAAAACACCGTCAGCACCTCAACGATCATCGTTAAATTTTCATTTTCATCTTACTCTTTCGTCCCAGTTGTCTGGTTTCGATGCACTTGGATCCTTGATTTTCTTTGGTGCCAAAAAGTCCCAATCATCTTCCAAGTTACCGGATTCAACCTTTTCATTATCGATCAACACTTCGTATGTGTTGTCTGGTTGAACGACCAATGTGTAGAAATGTGTGAATACGTCGTCTTTGCAACGGATCTCCTTGTTGATCAAATGATTTTTGCCCTTGTAACTGAAGATGACATGTACTTTCTTGGTGCCGGGTCCGCAAATGTCCGGTCCGAACATAAGAAGATATGGACTTTCGCCGTGCATGTCCTTTTGGTCCAACGAACAATCGAATACTTTCAAGTAACCGCCACCGCAATCGATGTTTTGTTCATGTTTCACGGAGAATTGGACTACCAAAGGCTTATCCTTGTTGCTGAATGGTTTGAATTTGTGAGACAGAGCATAGAAACGGGCATCTTCGGATGTTTGTAAACCTAGAAATTCGAAAATATCGAAATTAGTATAATGCGGTTGTCTACAGGGAATTGCTTAATTCGACGGTAGTGAAAATTGTGTTTCATTTTCCAACGGGCTAAAGCAACAGTCGGAACAATGCTTCAGTTCAACCGTTGAATTGAAATTTATGTTGGAGTTTCACTAAAGAAAACTAAAAAATGAACTTAGAATTCTACCTGATGAACTCCCAAATAAGCAATGTGATATTACACAACGAAGTAATTAAAGAGAAAAAGTTATGACAAAAATTCTACCTGCGTGTGGGTATTTGGTATATGCATCGCACATTAGTCACATATAGATAACCACTTCAAACAGAGACAATTTTAATTTTAACTTTTTCATTTAATCTCTAATAGCTTATCGGCAACGCATACATACGCACGATTGACTTGCGATAGGAATGCGTGTTGTATCCTACTCTTCAGCAAATATTATAGCGAAAATAGACATTTTAGAAAATTGAAACTCATGAGCCCTCGTTTGCAACCGTGTTAAATTGGTTTTTGATTAGGCAATATTGTGGACATTTGTCACATTCCGCTTATCGATTTCGTAACGAGCTCGTTTGGACCGTTAGAATGTCAATTTTCGAAAGACATAATGATTGGGAAAGTATTGTCATTTTGACACGAAGACACGAAATATTGATACCTCACTCAAACCAACCGGTATAGGAATATTATTCTTGGACGTGACCAAACATGAGAAGATCTAAACGATGAATCACACTCTGGTTGTGGTTTAGGTAAATTTTTGTAAATAGAAGAACATTCATCAGAGGACTGGTGATTGCTTTTACTAATTACATAGTGAACAGTCTATCAAATAGAAATGCAAACTGATGCAGCTGATGTCCATTTCAACTGCTAAAGTCGTACAATTTGAATAACGTAAATCGAAGTTTCTCCATTTCATGTCCTCTCTCTGCAAGTGCAATGTTACTATTTATGTGCCGCTGATAAAACTTTAAGAATATAGACCTCGTTAAGTCTGGATCGTGTGATTGAGTTGGATGTTTTACAGACAACGTACAGTCGGAGAAATATAGATTTCGGGACCTTTAGAGATATCATCGTTTCTTTAATTCTCGCAATTTCGATTTGAAATAACATGCGAAATTAGAGAATACATGAAAACGATGATGTCTCTTAAAATCCTGAAATCTAAAATCGATCGTTAAAATTGTCGACAAATGTTACAATGTGATCAGTGGAAATACGTTAATTGGAAAGATCAATCAAGTTACACTCCGACTTTACGAGTGATCGTTGACAAAAATTAGAGGAACTACGCCCACTACAGAGTTGGTTCAAGTGAAATTGACCTCCCCACTCAATTCAGCCGAATAAGATTTGTTGTGATTGACCAGATTAAGTTCATTGGAACACGTGGTCGAGTGCAATCAGCAATCTTTGATTCGAAATTCACGGCGATTGTTGTGCATTAGTGATGCGATAAACATCCACAAATTGCTTTAGAGTCACGCATTTATGCATGCAACAGAGTCAAAATTAATCGACAATGTTTCTGTGAGTAATAAAACTGCATTGGCATGTGTGTGTGCTAAATTGATTCTCTTTAGATGATTGCGCTGGGACCACGTGTGAATTGTGGCGGAAAATGACCGATTTATCGTTTACAATTTAAAAAATATTAAGCAAAATGAGCTGACAGATAAAAGAGTCTGTTGCACAGCGTATATGTATTTCAGCTTCAACGCAATTTTTTTTGAATGAAATCCATCGTGATTCGCATCTTTACTACGTGTTTTTAGTGTTCTAAATTTATTGTTACAAAAAAAATGAATGAACTTTTCTCGCTTTTCTTGTGCTTTGTAATATTATTTTGACATCGTGTCAGTGCGTTCTGTCCTGGCATGTGACCAAAACAAATAATAAATTATAAAAAATTTAAAAAAACGAAGTGGAAATGAGACTCGTAAATTTTTAAAGAAAAACACACACGATTGGGGTGATTGGATGATCACAATCAAAACAATTCATTTTTTTTTTCAATTAGAGTTCCCGTTCGAATGTCTGGTGTATTGGAAATTCGATTCCCATGAGACAAATGAATTTTTTAACATTTTTCAGTATAATCGAATAAACATTGAACGTTTTATCGGAAAAATTGAAAATATTTCATTCATGGCACAAACAGAAAAACTCAACGAATTGATTGTATGAAGAAAAAAAAAATGAATTAAGGGGAAAAAAGACGTTTGCTTTCATTTGACACGTATATGCATTCTTATTGGTTATTTTCTCACCATTGTCAGCTTCCTCGTCGTTGAAGAACTTTCCAGCGGTCCGAACAAATTTACCGAATTCTTTGCCACTTTTCTCGCTGTACACCCATGTATCTTTCCATTTATCTAAAAAAGAAATTAAATCGAACTGTGAAACGGATCATCATAATAGTAGTCACCGAAGCGAAATAAATGGTTTTCTGTGTTAAAAATGCGAATCAAGAAACCGGCTACAAAATGGCACACCCATATGTAACACCGTATTTCTGAATCAAATAATTGGATTTTTACATTGAATTAATGGCACTCACCGTCGGTAAAGTTTTCTTCGAAAAATACTTCACAACTTACAGCAGCCAAGACTGTAAAAACAGTCAAAACTTTTAAGAAAACTCGCATTTTCCAATTGAGATTTAAACTGAAATACGTTCACACACTTTAAATGACAAGCCACGAATGAAAATCGAAACTATTTGTAATTTGACAAATAAGTTACTTCGCGAACGAACTGCGCCGCTACGTACGAATCGTTCCGTCTCTTACCGTTTGTCTGACCGTAGATGAGAACCGGCGAAACAGTACGATACGAACGTACATCGTTTCGCTGTTACATTTCATTGAATTGACAGAGGTTTTTCACATACGTGTCTGATTAATTTAATGGATAAGAGCGAAACAAAAAATGCATTTTGTGTCGTGTATTGTTGTTCTTATGACAGACAGACATATGGTAGGTTCTCATTGGCTGATAGAATAGTACGCAGTGCAGTAGATGATTCTTGTAGTCGAAGCGTTTAATGTTAGAACGTGTGCGATCAGACACCCACCGATTATGGAATATTGAAATCGGTTTAAAATAACGAAAGTTAGTTTCGTGTGCGAAAGAAATATTGAAGATGCGAGTAATAGGTTTGTTCCAAGTAGCTGTAAACACGAACTTTGACAACCCGAATAACGACAATTTCATACACAGCAACATAGCTTACGTGATATTTCATACAAATCGAGCACGGTCGTCTACGCGATTTTCACAGAGATATTATTGAGGTTATGGTTCTGTGGATGAAATTTGACAATTCATATGGCCTTGGAACAAACCTATGCACATGCATCAAAGAACTCTTTAAATTAAATCAACTAACGCAAAAGTCCTCGCTTATTCATTTAAACCAGCAAGCAGACGTTACCCACTGAGTGCCCAAAAATCAGGGATTTTTTCCAAAAATTTTCTCGAGTTTTCATTCCATTGCATGTAAAATTCTGTATCCTGTTTTGGGCGGTTGATTTGATTTTCCATGCATCCCTCATATCCTTCCAGAATCTTGCTAACGAAACAATTTTTCCTCATTCCGAAAGCCAATTTTTGAGACGACACTGACACTTCTCCGAAAATTCTTTTTTATGTGCGTGTAACGTGCATTTTATAGCGACTTTTAGCAAAAATTTTGTTTGTCAATGAGAGAGTTACAGCACTAGTAATGTGGTTCGTCGTGATTGGTTGGATTTCGAATTTATTACGCGGTGTAGGTATAACGAATTTCCACGTTTACGAAGGGAAATTCGAAAATGTTCATTTGTTCTGATAAATGAATGAATTTGCAATGTTATCAATTGACTGACCTAGAATGGAACATGTTAAAGGTATATCCATTATGGTTAAAAAATTTGAATGGAAATGTAAATGTATGGCTTGAATACGGTGAATACGAAATGGCAGAAGTTTATCGGGTCAATCTGGGATATCTGTATTCACTGATAGAGACATAGGTCATTGTAGACTAATTGTCACCAGCTAATGCTAACAAGTCGCAAATCACATTGAGTATTTCCAGATTTTTACACTTCCTCGTGCTGTCAAAGATCGTCGTCTTTAAAGGATTTTTAACGACTTAATTTCCAATGAAAAGTCCAGATTATTTTTATAGAAATCATTGTCTTTGAATTCTGTCTTCGTCTTTATTCTGAGGTCTTCCAAGGCCTTTTACTCATCCGACAGAATAATTTTTTTAATCGATTTCCTAGTGTTTCTACTATACATCTGATGCTGTTGAACATCTCATGGTTTTCCCCAATTTTTAATTTTTTCTTGGCTTCCTACATCCATTTTTTTATGGTCATAGGATATACCAAAATCACGGATTTTTTCGCCAAACATTTTCCAATTCTTTGCCAGTTTTTCCTGAATTTTCCGAGGGATAATAATTAGGCTACCCACCTAAAAAATTTGTAAACTAATTACGAAAATTAGATCTGCACGATCTCCAGGGCGTTTAAGTACTCGTGAGGTATAGAAAAAAAAATTGGTAAAAATGGTATTAATAGTATATTACTTCCGAGGTTCCAATTTGTGTATTTGATAAGTGGGGTGTTACAGCCCGACCCGAAGGGGAGGGCTGTATTCCCCACTTATCAAATAACAACTTGGAACCTCGTAAGTACAATGCTTTACGTGATTAGACAATGTAAATGAAAATGAAACATGCCGTAACACGTAAATTTATTTAATCCATTTATTCCACTTTACACCAAAAACTTCTAAAAGTGGAATTTTACGCTCTTTAACGTTGTAGTATGAGTTGTAGTACGTCGTTCAATCAAAATCAACCATTTTTAAGACTTTTAAAGTATTTGGTAAAATTAAGTTTTTTCCTATTTAATCCATTTAATCCAATTTTTATTCCATTAAATCCATTAAATCCATTTAATCCATTAAATACATTTAATACCATTTAATCCATTTAATCTAGAAGTGAGTCACCCCTCGGTATTTTCCAGAAAAATTCATTTGAAAAATGAAAAATTTGGAAAATGTTTGTAAAAATTAGGAAAATGTTTCTAAAAATTGGGAAAATATTTTGCCTGAAAAAAAAAAAGTTTCAGAATACACAAAATTGATTAAGTATTCTGAAGACGACTCGAGAAAGTCTACATTGACACAATTTTAAATTTCGCGGACATTCCGAAAAATGACAACCAACAGCGTTGCGCTCGTTACACGCTATACATATTCTATCATTTTCTCATGCAGAGATTTTCGACGAAAGAAAGAGAACTTTACCGGCTTTGTGGGCTTTATGCTCACCGTCACTTCGTAACATAAAACATAAGCAAAACTTGGAGCGCTGCAAAAACCATTCATTCATTCTAAAACTGATTATTAACAATAAGTGAAGCTATCACAGTCATTCTAATTGAAACCGAAATAAAATTCGAACCGGTGAGTATTTTATAATTTGAAATTGTTGCTCATCACTTTGTTCTGTTGAGTACATAAAATTTAATTGTTTTTCTCCGATTTGAATAGTTTTTTTTCGTGTGTTGCGATTATTATTTTTTGGTTTGTGACGTCACACGATTCGATTAATGTTTTTTTTTTCGTCCTTTTTTTAAACGGTTTTTCCTATTTGAATACATTTTCATTTCATTTTCAGAAAATGTAAAGTTGATTCGCTCAAATTAACAAAATTAAGACAAAAAAAATGGTGCTATTCCTTGTCGAGATATTGGTATATAAATTTTGTATTGTTGTTTTGCAACTCTCTGTGAAAAATCAATGTTTGAAAACGGTCCAACGGCTTGGCTTTACATTCATGTTGAAGTACATAAATATATGTTAATGTATAATGTGTGCATATATATAGGTACTGTAAACGGTCGAATGTTTTGTTTAGTCAGTTTGAATTTAATTGCACTCGCATTTAAAATACTATGAATTATGTTGTAATTTCAATATATTTTACTGTGGTTTATGTGCAAATATATGTTCCGACAACACATAAACACAGTATATCCGTAACGCCAGAAATGGTTATAATACCATAAATGTGTGGTCATTAATTCCATAAAGACAGGAGCAAAGAGGATGACAATAATACGTCCGGAATGGAATTTTCAATATAATATTGTTCCTAATTAAATGCCAAGAGTTTGTCCGTTGACATATTTAAAAATGTATAATTGTCAGCAAAGCTAAAAACTTCTCACTCAAATAAAGCCGACTCGTTAGAAAATTCCGGTGAAAAAGAGCCTCTACCGAAATCGGGCAGGTCATTGCATACACTTTCAGGACAAATAGGGTCTGATTGGGTTTTAATTAATTGACACTGAGATATGAGTAGTTGAAAAAATTGATAAAAATTTGACTATTTTGGTGAACATCTAGAGATGTTTGTCTGTTTGGAAACGCAACAAAGGCATTAAAAACTGAGACCAATAGCTATCAGGTAAAACCCTGATCGCTATTGGTCTCAGCTTGGCAATGGCACCAAAAGTATCGTTCATAAATAACGTCCTATTTGTCCTATCAGTGCTGCCAGCAGATTCAAATCATCAATAGCTCGATAACAATGCATTCTTTTGAAGTCAAATGATAACCTATCCCCTAAATTCACGCCAAAAGTGCGCCGAAAATTTAAATGTTTATAACTGACAGTTGGGCAAAATAACGCTGACGCCATATAATGTTAAAAACTGAGCGTTAAAATGATCCACTACGCGATATATTTTGAAATAGAAGGCGCACTTACGGCATGAATGGGGGACAATGAATGGAGATTGCCGTGAGTTTTATGTTGATACGTATGCAGCTATGAAATCATGGATGGCGTCATTTAAGAAAGGAAGCTACTTCTTTGTTGAATCGTAAATTCAGCTATGAAAATGCATAGATGTCGCCACTAGAGAAAAGGGTAAAAAACTCACCAGACTTGTCCCATTTCGGTAGGCTGTTTTTCAAAAGAATCTCTCTCACATCTTCTATTTTAATTTGTCCTTTTTTATGTCACTCACTCACTAAAGGTAAGATATATAGAACTCTCGCTCGGTAGAACTAAACTTTAGTGGGTAGTTTTGTTATTCATCAATAACGGAGAAGCAATGCCCTTCTAATGATTGAGTTACTCCTAACAAGCTGTTCAATTTTAATAACATCAAACCAATTAATCGAAACTTTAGTTTCTCCTCGTGTGCTCCTAAAATTCGATTCACAATAAAATAATTTATCTGTGAGAAGATAGGTACAAGGCCTGTGCGACGATCCATACATATATTTTTTTAAATTCTCATACATTTAGTGTGACAACTGACAATGGAGTTAGGGTTTCACGAAAATCCTGATTTTTGCGTTCCGTAATTTATGAACGACCCCTAATGACATTTAAACTATTCGTTTAGAGTAATATAAATAACGAAAATGGCTTACGCATTTTAACTCTTGTTTTCAGCCAAAATGCCAGAAGGGGAAGTAGCTGAAAAGAAGCGTGGACGCCAGCCGGCAGCAGCTAAAGAAGATAAAGTAGGACTTTTTACGACAACCTGACACATTCGAAAAATGTGTGCTAAATTTTCCCTTGCTTCCCACAGAGTGAATCAAAGAAACGTGCTCACGATCCATCACCAAAATCAGCCGATGAATCTGTACCAGTTTCCGAAAATGGTTCCCAGCCGAAACGAGGCCGTGGTCGTCCGAAGGGCAGCAAAAAGACAGCAAAGCCGAAAAAGCCATCAGTACCAGGACGCGGTCGCGGCCGACCAAAGGCATCATCAAACGACGAAGCAGCATCGGACTAGAAGCAGAGAGTGTTCCTTTCTGGAGGAAAGAGATGATTACTGCACAAAACAAAGAGTTCAAATTAAATTTAATCGAAAAAGAAAATTTTTAGAATTAAATGTGTCTCCCGAATTTGATTTGATTGACTTATAATTCACAACCTGTCCAAAATTATCATTTTACATTGAGTGTTTTCTAGAATGCCATTACAATAAAACGTGTCATTTTAAATAAATAAAATGAAAATAAATGTCGTCTATAAATTACTAAATAAGGGAGAAGATGTTTTCTTACCATTTCTGACCTGTCAGGGAGGAGTCCAGACGAGTCAATTAAATTGGAGACAAATCTATAAGCTTTTACTACAGACTATTTTAAGTCAATCAAAGGCCCTATCGAATAACCGAAGGAATTGAACGGAAAATCCTAGTTATTATAACCGCTCGGAAGATTCCAACAGCTTTTTAGTAATCTTTCGACAAGACATTTTGTACTCATTCACCCAGTGTATTTACCCAGTGCAGCAATACTTTTGCTATCCATGTATGCAGGAAGACCTCTGTTCGATTTGTCCTTGTCAATAAATCAATTTCCCGAAATCGTTCGAAGACCCAATATTCATCAATCGACCTGAATGTGTTTTGAAAAAACCCCTCCTATAATAATCATGTGGTTGAAAATGTAAACGAAACATCGAACAGCTTTTTTCTCTCTTCGATCGTTGAGTTTAATTATTTGACCCGACCGACCGTTCGTGCCAACGGGTCTAATGGATTTGCGTTTCCATATTACAATTTAGAAATCAGAGACTATCGAAATCATCAATCTGAATTTCTTCCAAAATGAGCGTACATTTAGTATTAGAACAAATAAGAAATATTTGAAAATTTCTGGGCGCCATACAATAGTACTCATATACAGATACACTGAATAGTGACACACCCTGGTTGAAACCGCACATCAAACGGTTCGCACAAATCGACCAAATATACTTCTCTACAAACATAAATGCCGCTCTTGTTTCATTGTAACAGTTCTTACTCTCTCATGCTGTTCAGTTTCGACGTTATAAAATCGACGAAGCATAGAGAAAAGAGACGATAGTGACCAAAGAGCAAAAATTCGTTTATTCGTTGTTGCGTTGAGTTGAAATTCGCTAGCGGAGGTTATTTATTATTTTCAATTTAAACTATCGATAAAGGGTAAGTGGAATAATTATTAAAAAAATCTACTTGCATTGATTGATCGAAATAATTAATTAAATTGGTTGGAAAAATGGTCAACTGCCGATAAAAAACATAAAAATCAATTTTCGGCGGCATAACCGCTTGTATATTTCTTTTCCTTTTTCAAGTGTGAAAATGGCGAATTTGGGAATAGAATTTAGTGGCGTCATAGAAAATATTTTTTGAAATTTTTTTTCTCCTATTTTAATGATTTTATTGTGGAATTTTATTATTTTTTCGTGAATTTTCGGAATTGGAACATATTTTTGATAAGAAATTTAGAATTTTTACGACTTTCAAAATATTTTTATTTTCTATTGAGAATTGTTATTGATACTATACCAAGAATTTTGATCGTTGAAAATATCCGATTTTCGAAATGTTCAGCAAGCAACCGGAATTTTATTAAGTCGCCAACTATTTTAAATTGCAAATGTTTTCGATCAATTTTGCCAATTTTCCAATGAATTTTAAATTCTAAATGGATGCCTCAAGGAAAAAAATTCAAATTTCTAATTAAACATTTGCCGATAATCCTACAATGCCGCGCAGTTTTCATTCAATTCGCAAAAGTGGTCGTTGCTCCAATTTTATTTAAACAATTATCGGACTCTCAGTGGTCACTTCTTTGTGTGCATTTTTTTTCCGCTACAGGGGACCAACGCCTAAAAAATTAGGACATCCCGCTAAAAAAACATAAAACTTTTCTTTCTAACCTGAAAATTCAAAAATGTCCGCTCTTATCTCACACATCGTAACAAAAAAAAATTTGATTGTGTGTGAAGTATATGAGACTTTGTTTTGGCGGTCGATTCCGACTGTAAAATTAATGTTGCTCTTTAGTGGCAATATAAACGTAACTGGCATATGAATGAGCGTAAAAAAAGTGTTTGAAGGAAAATAAATTGAAGAAAAAAAAACTTTATTGAGCAAGCCATGTTCAACCTTTGCTAATGAAATTACGCAATCGTTTTGTTGCATTTTTAAACAAATCACAAATTTTTGCAAATTGATTCTATTTTTTACGTTCTGCTTCGCAATATCAGCAAAGTTTGATAACTCGATATTTTGCAACGTTGTGTGCACCTCCTTGTTTAGATTATACTATGTCCTAGTTCCAGCATAGTTACGATGAAAATCCACATTGTACAACACTACATGCAAACAACAATTTTGTAATGTAGTGGACGAAAGATTTCAAGCAATATCGCGAGTTCTAGCCCGAATGAAGTAAGGGCGACAAGCGAAAGTGCCTAAAATCAATGGTCAACCACAGATGCATAAAAAACTTTTCATGCCTTGGGCATAAATTTCGCAATTTTTCTAGTAATTAAAGCACTCAGGATGAAATAATTATTTACGTATCTGTGGTGGACGGTATATTTTAGGCAATTTTGCAAGTTGTAGCCCGAACGAAGTGAAATTACGAAATTTAAGTATGGTTTCCAATCAACAAACAGTACTCCGTGAGATGCCAGTGAGAGAGCGTGCTGTCAAGTAAACAAAGGAAAAATTAAAAAAATTCAGTTTTGTCTCTCACACTAGTGAAAAGTCACGTTTTCATGTGATTGTTGCTCTCGGTTTCGTCTCGGATCAATAGACTTGACACGAAAACTCCACATTTCAATTCTATCTCTCCGAATGTCTTATCATTCAGTAGTAAGCCACCAACCTCAATCAGTACGGCATTCTATTGAATAATAGAAGAAAATTAAGTTTTTTTAGAGTTAGATTGAAAAATCATGCAACGCCGGAGCTGTGTTGTTTCGTGAACTTGACAAGGAAGGGAAAAATACATGACACTTGTTCGATTTAAGTAGAAAACTCGGAAACACGAATTAAATTACAGCGTATGACTCTCTAGCACAGTTCCTCCATCTATTTTTACTAAAATTCTATTTCCCAATGAAACGTCGATCCGAATCCCGTTTTTGTAAGCCGCTATCGCATCAACTTGCCATTAAACCAATTTACGATCATTTTCAGACCGATCAAAATGGCTGATGAAGGAAAGAAGAAACGTGGACGCCCAGCTGCCGTAGCAGCAGAAGCCCCAGCAGCAACTGAAGAAAAGAAATCCCCTGCACCACCGACAAAAGTGGCCAAGAAAAATGACGCCGAACCCGTTGCTGCAAGTACAGCAGCTAAACGTGGCCGAGGACGTCCTCCGAAGGGATCCAAAAAGAAAGCAACCCCATACGTCAAGAAAGGCGATTCAAAGGGACGTGGTCGACCACCAAAGAAGAGCGATTCAAAGTCATAGACGAAAACAGATAAGATACACACACATTACACAGATTACAAAAGAAAAGAAAACCCGTAAAATTTACACAGTGAATACCTCAAAAGATGAATATTTTTTAGTGCGAATGATTGTTTTATGAAACGCTCCGGTAACGAATTCCAAATTCCTTTAGAACATTAATAATTAACTGGTGAATTGTATACACAGTAGGTTCTCTTCAGCATTTTCATTAGCGGAGCTTCTTTTTTTACAAGTAATGATTGTAATTCGAATGGATTTCAATGTGTTCCGATTTTTTCGATTTTTACATTTTGCTTCTAAGACCCATTCGTAATTTTATTGAATTTTTGCATTTCATTATTATAAACACAACAAATGAAAGAGAAAAATCTGACTGAATTGCGTGTATTTTCGTTATAAAAAATATAATTAATCATCAGTCTTCGTTCGTATATTAGATAACGTACCTAAAACAATAATAAATTGAAATTCATGTATGCCATTTGAAGCGTTTTCCATGTATTTTACATAGGAATGTAATTTTGAAGAAAGAAAACAAAATGAATAAATAAAATAAATTCAATTTAACATGTGAGTTGTTACTCGTCAACCGAACCGAATTTCATATACCTTTTGAAGACTGAACCTTGGGGAATAATCGATTCAAGTTTATTTGAGGAAACTCAAAACGGTACCATACCTACGATAGGGTAAGCTAACAAATGATGGCATTACGACTACCGACAGCTTTACGAGCACCGTCGGCACATTACGAGCACCGTCGGCATTACGAGCAACGTCGGCATTACGAGCACCGTCGGCTTTACGATAATCGACGACATTACGAGAACTCTAACAAAAGAAAAGCCAATTGAGGGCTCCTATTGCAGTAGGTACTCGTATTCGGTAGTTTTACCCTATTGTGTCATATCGTCACAAGACCTTGAACAAAATGGTATTTTGTTGAGTGATTTCTACTATTTCCTGCCTGAAACTTGTCAAAAATTAATTTCATTTGAAAGTACGTAATTGTAGAAACAGAACCTGACCGTCGATTGGCTTCATTCATTGCTATCAGGTTACCTGTAACGTTGGTAAAACTCTTTCAGCTAAAATTTTACGTTTTATGCAGGGCCGGCCTGGCTACCTGAGGGCACATTGGGCATTTAGTTCATGGACACAACATCTTACAGATATGGGAATTTCAATAGATCAAACCAAGAGACGCAATCGAGCTTGCCCAATTTCGCCACATGACCCTGGGTTTCAGGTCAATTTTAAGATTAGGTCATCTCAGGTCAGGTCAAAATCGATAAAAACAAGTTCAGGGCAAAACAGGCTCAAGTATTTTCCGGTCAATTTTCCAGCTTTCATCTTGCCTGAAGACTATATCAGAGTATATCAACAGGCTGCTAAACGGAAATACTCTTCGTCTATCGTCGAAAGTAAAACCTCCCTATTAAAAAACGAGAATTGACTGCTTGAAGCCTAGTAACGTTTTTTTTTTCTCATTTCCAATCTCTTCCAATTGTCAGTCAACTACCATAGTCAACCTCGTAGTACTCGAACAGTGAACATCCCTACCCAACTACTCTTTCCATCGTGGTAGTCAACTACCAACGCTACCAACTAACAAAAATATCCATTTTATAAATACAGCAAACAGACATGGCCTTAACAAATTAATTTTCAGTGAAATATCAGTTCAACTGAATTTTTCCCTTTACCACAACAAGAATTTTGTCGATAATGATTTTCTAAAAATTGGTCGTGCGGAGACAAAACACGGTGATAGGTCCGTTACAGCAAGTAACATCGACAAATTCAAATCAAGGTTTTTTTTATCCCTTTACACAAATCTTGTCAAAACAGGAGAAAACCCTTCGACTGATTATAATTTCTGAATTTAAAAAACTTCAGCTGTTATTAACTTCTAACGGCTACACAGGATGCACATGTGGATAGTCTTGATATTAAGCGCTTGATACACACACCCATTTCTAGCAGCTTCTTGAAACTATTCAAACGCACTCCATTTGATCAGAAGTTATTTAATTTCTCAAATAGAAATGACAAACATCTTAAGCTTAAAAATGTTTTTTTTTCTTTGATTTTCTGTTTCTAACGTTTCTACGGGCTAAAAGACATCAATTCACATTTACCTCGATTTTTGAGATCAATATTTTTGTGGTAATTTGGTTTTGTTTCGAAAAAGAAAAAAAGAATTCAAGCGTCAGAGCCAGTTTCATTTTCGTTTTCCTCATTATTATCATCATCATCAGACTCTTCCTCTTCGGTGGATTCGTTTTTCTTCGATTTTGGTCTGCCGCGTCCTTTATTAGCACTTGCAGCACCTTTCTTATTTCCCTTTGCACTGCCATTTTTTTTGCTTCCTTTTGGTCGACCGCGCCCGCGTTTTTTCGCTGGTGGTGTATCGCTGTCTGAATCCTTTTTACTGGGTGCCGGCGAGCGGGCACGCTTTTTCGGTGTCGACAGCGTCTAGGATCAATTTAGAATTTTAGGCTTTTCTTTCCATTTATTTTGTTTAAAGAATTTTTTTTAAAATCATTCCCACCTTTCCTTCGACTGCTCTTCCTCCGCGTTTCTTCGTTTCGGTGTTTTCTGAGTCGGACATAATTGAGCACGTTGACGAAATGCAGATATGTACCTTGGAGAATTTTTGGAACGACGCGTTAACGGTTACAGTGTGACACAAATTAGTTGAATTGAAGTGCTAATCAATCAAGCAATCAATTTATTTTTAATGTGGCGTTTATTCGTGGTTGATATTCTATGTATTCAACAGGTTCAATATTTTCTTTTACATGAATCTGACGTTGGTATCTTACAAATTAGAGGATTCCGGACATTAAAAATGGCAATGGGTAAAAATTTGAGTTCAGAACTTGTCTACATGATGTTCAGCTATGCAGCATTGATTCAAAGGCCCATAGTCGGAATCGAAGACAAAAAATCTATTTTCACTTGGTTGAGGATCCTTAACTCGACAAAGTTAGTGATTCATTAAATTCAGAAAGGCACAACCGAAAATTCCAACGTTTCACGGGTATACAGGTATAAAGGTCATGAGATATCGATGTCACGGCAACATCATTTTTACTCACCGCGGTAACATTGAGCGGTGCTGTTAACAAACATTCACATTTTTTATTAAAGGCTCGGTAAGGATGTTTCGCCTTTTTTAGAGGAAAAGCTTTCCGTATTCTGCGCATTTGACAGATCTGTATCTACCAACTGATATACAAATAATTGTGCCAATTGTGGTGATAGATGGTATGTGTGTACACGAAAATTTGTTGCATGTTAGCAACTTTTTATGCCTTTCATTGGGAACGAAATTAATTTTTACCGATATTGTACTCTGTGAACTTCAAATAAAGTAGACAGAGGAGGAATGATATATGCGACAATGTAAACTACCATGGTATCGGGGGCGAATAGCACTTGAATAGCATTTAACACACAATGGTCTTTGGTTTGGAATTTTTTTTAATGAAATTCTTTTCGTCCCGCCGAATGGTCACTGTGTGGAAAATAGAGTCAAATTCTTTCAGTCAAAAGTCGCCATACTTGATGTTAGTTAATGTAATTTCTACAACATATATATACATATCCGAATGCAAGCAGTGGAACAATCACTTCATACGCCGATGGAAAAATTAAGAAAATTTACGTAAAAATTTTTACTTACTCGAAATCGCTTCGATTTCTTTAGTATCGGAACACTTAATAAACGATTGCTTACAGTCGGTGGGTTAGTTTATGTTACGCGAATAATTAAATAAAAAAATTTCTCTTCAAAAACTGTCCTTTCTCCACGGAACGCTTTATCAAACAATGGATCCCTTTGTCGTTCTGGCTGGCGTCTGCGTAATACGACTCGGATGGTAGTTGTATTATACATGGTGTGTGTGTTTTTTTTGCTCCTTCTATTCCATCGCACATAAGATATGGCTTTCGGATGTGCAATATAAATAGAACGGTTTTCATGTTTACCAACAGACTAGCCATGTTCACTATTTGGTAGTAATATTAGTGCGCGAAAATCTGCCCCAGAAAAAAAACGACTTGCAATGTAGAGATGTTGTCATGATATTTAAAGTTGTGCCGACGTGGATTTTCGAAAGCAGGATGCATAATTCATGTGCACACAAAAGAATCAGTTATTGCTACTCTCACACATGAGTGCAGACGAAGAATCCGATGATTTTACCATATAGAAATGGACCCGGTTTTGTTTATTGCATTTTTTAGTTCTATGAGGATTTTCTGTCTCTACTCGTCGAAGGGAAACAAGATTTTCCTGAATAATCAGTAACAATTCATCATCACATCGTATATACATGGGTAACTCCAGGGTTACAAATTTCGTCATTTCTGAGGCATAAAGTGAGCTGTGTTGGCTATGTTTTGCGGTAACAAATCAGTCTATAAATTTTCTAATACTCAGGATTAAGTGCTTTCATGCCAACAAGAATTGGAATTTTTAGCCTGCGAAGTGTGACTTGTGTGATCGAAGAAGTCGGCGTTACACGTTTGTGACTTTTCGAAATGTTTTCACCAAATGTAAACTGATTTCTGTAAACTTTCTTTTTCCCTGAAAGCTATGGTCAAGACGCGCAATATGAGGTTGGTAGCCCAACATTTGTGGGAGATAAAAGTGATATTTTTCAGGGGTCATTAATAGCCAGAAATATTTTTTTTCGAAATTGGTGGTTGTTGCCCCACAGAAAATGTTGCTTTAACTCAAAACCGTTTAAAAAAATGGTTACAAAATTTTTCGAGATAACCTCGACGAGTCAAAATTCGAGGATGACACTTATTACCACTGGAAAGCTGATTTCACCTACTTCACTCACCCAGCTAACCTGATCTAGCCAAAGTTATTTTTCTCGTGAAGTCATATGCTGTAGCTTTCGAATGACACCGATCTTCAGTTTTTATATGAAAAAAATTTAATTTTGGCAACGTTTGGGTCGAGGTGATTTCACCTTACTTCGAAGCAGAATGAACCAAAAATCTTTAAAAAATTTAATTTCGTGTCATTTGGTGCAATTATGGAATTATAGCGTTCGTTTCTACAGGGAAACAAGTTTACAGAAATCATTTGAGATGTATTGACAATATCTTGGAAAGTCGAATACAAACAATAGTATTTTGCATAACAAGGGGCGAAAGTAAAAAAATTCAAACGTGTGAAGTTTGCAGCCCGCGCCGCAGGCAAGGGCGGCAATCACACGATTTGAATTTTTTTACTTTTGCCCCGAGTGATGCATACTATTTTTTATGCCAAATACTGCGGAAGATTTGTATTTTCGGTCCGAAACAAAACATAATTTTAATTAAACTGTTGAGTTATCAACAAAATTTGCTGTAGAAACACCAAAGTGCCGAAAAGCGCGGGGGTCCAGGGGGCGGCAGGCCCCTGGTATAAAAATAAAAACAATTTAACAAATGAAATTACTGTAAACATACATTCACAAATGCCGATTTGTCTCATTTTTGAACTTAATCTGTCAGTCAACAATTCATCCATTTAAAAAGAAAGGTAATGTCTGAAACTGACTATATATGTAGTGAGCTCGAGAACCCACAGACAAAGCAAATGGAGAAATATAAATGAATTCAGCTTCGCATCTTTTGTGAAAAATCAGACATTTTTAGCGGTTTCAATGGAAATAAAAGTTGAATTCACCTGCCATTTTCTAAAATGAATCCAAATCCATTTACAAATGAATTTCGTTTACTCGCCTTTATTCACAAAACAATAGGAATCAAATCACAATTGTCTCAAAATTATTTCTATTTCTAAAATCATTCACGATGCAATCGTTCGATAGAATTTTTCCAGAAAATTTGATATTATGGGATACACGGGATCATATTGTGCGATGCTTTTCTGTCGAACAATTGTACGATATTTCTGTAGTGCTCCAGAAACCAGCTCCAATCTGTAATTAAGATTGATTTTTCTTGCCTCATTTTCGGTTCCTCATTTCACATTCCCATCACACTTCTCTCACCTTTCTTTATCAGACGTGTGTCCGTCTAACCACTGCAATAATTTTTCATTTGTCCAACCAGCGGACGTGTGCGGACTCTGTAAATCACTGTCCGCGTAGCCGAATAGCAAATACAGAACGATGTACGGCGATATTGGCGAACCGGATTCGATTGGCTGATTCGATAATTCCTCCGGTGATAGAACAAGAACACTGGACAAAGCCCGTAGGAGCCTTGGGAGAGGAAATATGTTAGGCAAATGATATGTGTACCGAACTGAGGACATACCGATAAGGTTTTCCCAATGTCGACGGATCACTTATCATTGGTTTGATAGCGGCTTCCAAGTGGAAACAATCGTTCTTTAGACGATTTCGTCCAGCTACAGAAATCGGCCGAATGATGGCCACATTCCGTGCGAATAGTTCAATGCAGTGTCCAGCCAACTCTTTGCCACAGTTGTCAACACTCTGTTTGTCAGCAAATGGTGAAATATGAAGATTCCATGTTCGTAACAGGAAGTCGTGCAATTCTTTCATGTACAATGATGGACCAGCACTAATTGGCCTTTCACTGTTCAGTCCTGGCTCACGATGCATACTCAACAGAATTATATTCACAGCCGAGTGCATTGATTCTATGGGGGAAAAAAAATTTCGACGCTGTTATACCACACGTTGCATTCGGATCTTAACGAAATTTGATTTTACCAATCAATTGCTGCATAATTGCCAGAATAAGATTTTTGCCCTTTGTTAGATCGTCGGTGATCTTTTCCGCAGCCGATGTATTAACGAAATTCGTACCCAAACTTTGTATCATTTTGCGGACGGCGTCATTGTGGAGATAGACTATGTTAGCCAGTGAGGTGTTCTGAAGCTGGGAAGCGTTAGGAATATCTAGAAAATGATAAACATTTCGTGATCATTTCCGGGCATTTGTTAGATGGAATCTATGGTCAAAGGATATTATAGTTCTGTGGAACTGTGGGGTTTTTCTATCAAAAATATTGAACTAAACCACAACCACACTTTACTATATCAATGTAAATGAAGCATTGCTCATAGAAATGTGCATTTACATTGCTTAATCACGTAAGACACAGTACGTCCGTGATTCCAAATTTTGATTTTGACGAGTGTGAATCCCTTTCGGATTTGGGCTGTAACCACCACACTCATCGAAATGAAAATTTGTAAGATTCTTCCATTCACACAGGGCCGTACTGGCTAAACCCAACTTTCCGAATTTTGCCAAATTTACAGTATGGTCAGTCCGTGAGTGCACTCACAAAAAAATTACGAATTTTAGACTCTCCCCGAATCGCACACAAAAATGTACGAAAAGATTTTTGAAAATTTATGAAGAGCACTCTTTCTTCTGACTCCCCCTTCCACCTAATGAGCGTACGGACTTTGTGAATGAACCTTATTCCCAAAAAAAAAAATTAAAAAAGAAAACTTTAATTACCAACAACAACCACCGTGTCCGTGCCAAGTTTTACATGTGCCTCAATTTTCGTGAGAAAGTCTGTGTTGCATGCATTGAAAACACCAGCCACCATCAAACACAAACGATTGTCCACCATAGCCGCACTGAGTTCATTCGACGCAACTCTGATCAAATTGTCAACAGCGTCCTGTTGCACAAAGAACGTGTGGTTTAATTACAATCAAAAGAAACGAAAAATGTTTTAAATAATGTTAAAAGGATGCCCGGTTTGTTTAAATAGACACATTGTTCGACGAGGGATAGTAGACGGTACCCTCGATGATAAATTCGTACACATCGTATTGAATCAGAGTAATATCCTTAGTCAAAAATACGTTAAAGAACGGATACATGGTCACGAAAAAGAAATCAAATGAAGAAGGAAGAAAAAAGAACGAGAAGAAAAATTCAAAGAATTTCACGCAATAAATTTTTTTGACTTGATATAGTAGGTAGTAGAACTATGAATGAGTTTAGAATCGGATATCAACCGAAGGAAACGGTGTTTCTTTTTCCATAGTCAGCATTTTCAAAATTTTATATATTTGTATTCACAAAATGTTTTGCTAGATATCGGTATAACGACTGTATGGTGCTGGTGCTGCCTATACGAAACATTTAAAATGCCTCTGTATGGTCGAATCAGTAGCGTGCCAGTATGTTTCCATTCGATTTGTCTATTTGTGGAGGTAATAACCTTATGACAACCAAAAACAGTTGCTGAATGTGCAAAAATTACGAAAGAATGTTCGCGGAAAGCGACAGTTTATCCAATGTTTGTTTGGGTATAATGATAATAACAGGCATGTGATTGAAATGTACATCAGCGCCGAATAAACCGACCCTTGAAGGTAGGTTTATTTGGCGGTCCAATTCGATTGATGGAAAATTGATTTTTTTTTCTTTCAAATGATTAATTAACCTATTAGAGGTATCATGAGTAGTTATTGCCTGAAAAATAACGAAAAATCCATTTTCCATCGAATGTGAAATAGCGCCGAATAAACTGGCTGGCTGTCCGTCCTGGACACATGCGATAACGCAAAAAATTACCAAATCGACTGGAACAACTGCTGTTTATTCGCAATTGGCAAAGATCATAGGTCAGCTCTTGATTTAAAATTGGTCTGTGCAAGCTTAGTCGAAAACTGTTTCAATGAAAGAGTAGTTAACCTCACACCAATCTGCGGCGCACAGCTATTCTTTGAGTATTTAAAATCATTTGGGCTGCAACTAAACCAAGAATCTGTTGACCGAATGATTAGCGACAGTTTACAACAAGAGAACGCATTTAATCAAATAGAATAAATCATGTTTCAATAAACACACCCACCATTCAGCAAAAATGTCTAAACCGAAAAGAAGCGGATCAACATACACCGTTCACATTAAAGTATGATGCAAAATCGATCCATACATTCCATATACGAAAAACGGTATCAATTATACACATGGCCAAAGTCAATCGATATTTGCGGACTAATTATAGTCCCAGCTCGAAGGGTCCGTCAATAATGGACATAACTAGTATACCCTCAAATATGATCGATAAATGAATCGCAGAAAAACGTGTGGGTGTGTGTGGGTGGGACACCGTTTTCGCGTTTCTTTTGATCTTAAGCATGGTTTTGTTTTACGATATTATACTGTGGGAAAGGTCGGAAACGTTGCGTTCTCATGCAGCTTCAATATATATATATTTCCCACGATATCAAATATCGACTAAACCAGCAAGGAAACATGCCTTCGCTTATTTGGTATCCTTCAAAAAGATTTACGATTTGCTGAACCACTGGAGGCCCGAATTTTCTGTTATGTGGGGCTTTAAAACATTTCGTAGCAAATTCTCAATAGGTTCATTGAGTGGAAACATCGAGACATTTTTAAAAGGTTTATCCGGAACATCTGACTATATTTAGATACTCGTCGACTTTTAGGCGGATCAAAATATCGCGAAACAAAGATATTGAGGGCATCAAGTTATCAAAATCGTATTTTCTATTAGATAGAAGCAAGAGAGTTTACGTTTCACATGTTCCGGATCATTCAATCAATTGTTTATCAGGCCGATGCTTTTTGCAGCCGCGTGCGATAAGTGTCGCTTGAGAACTATATTAGCGTTTATCAATAATACCGAAGAGACATTGTTTGCAGTAAGACTGATCAAAAAGAAAATCAATCGCGATTTCGCCGGCAATCTAATGCTTAAGAGATACAAATCGCAGGGCCTTCAAAAAGCTAACCATGAGTTACTCGAGGGGTCCCGCACTCTTCAAGATTTATCAGATTTATTGAGATTTATAGGGATTTATTTTGGGATTTACTCGGATATGGAAGATTTTTTGATTCCCCAGGGAACAGTGGCCCCCATTTTAGACTTCGATTAGACCATAAATCCCAAAAAATCGCAAAAATTTGCTACTTCGAAAACTAGTCGGAGTTACTATTCGAAGGAGCTGCGAATATCCTTCAGCGCTTTTTTGATACCAAAAAAAAAAACCCACCTGAGTTGGACAATCAGTTCCAGCCATTGGAGCTTTCAAATTGATAGCACACTTCTCCAAATAACCTGTTTCCAAAGACTCGAAAACTGAGTCGCTGTAACGAAAAAAATTAACGAGTTGAAATCCATGCATCGGGAAGCCACTTCCAACGAATACCTGAACAAAAATTGCGTTCCAAATTTCACCTCTAATCCTCTGGCAAAAGCTAACAGTTTCGGCAGATCTTGTTGCAAGCACTGACCAATATGAGTGGGACAGTCACTGAATGACGATTTCAGTAAATCTTCCAAATTTTTCCAGAAACTCTTTTTGATGTCGGTTTCGTGGTGTACAATCAGTTCATTGGTTTGAATGTTGGCAAAGCACTTTTGAAGGGAAATGATCTGCAATCGAATTTCAATTGCGTCGTTTCTTTTTCAACGAACAACGAACAACACTCCGCCCATCAATGACTTACCTGATTGCAATAGCCGAATATTTCTTCATCGAATAACCATTCCAATGCCGCCCACAGTTTGGACCGAAAATTTTGTGAAGTCGTTAGCGTTGGAGTCTTTCCCGGACCTCGCGGTGCCACTTTGCTATCCTTTACGTCTTTAACCGGTTTTTTCGAGCCCAGACTGGATGCAACATCAGTGCCAGCAAAGCATTCCTTTATCGAATGTTTAATGTCATTCACGAATGTGGTCAATGTGTTCGAAATGCATTTGGACAGAGTGTTTAAATTGCAGAATATCTGGCCGGACAAAGTTAAATATTTTGTTTTGATTAATGCGTCGCACGGTGTTCGTACAATTTCATTTTCAAACCTGCAAACTTTCAACGACCTGAGTTTCATTGCCATTCTTCAGTCCGTTTATTAACTCGGAATTGGCGAAATTGTTTAACCGTTGCCTGGCCGTCATCACCTGAGCCATTTCGTTTCGAATGAAATCGATTCGATTCAGATCTGCATTTTCGACCAACGGCTCCAATTCAAACAGCAAGGTAGCCTGCGACGACGATGACTTAGTCGATTGCAATTTACGGTGCAGTTGCAGAAAACGACCAATTTGGCGTAAATTGTGAGATGTCTCGTGCAATCTGAACAGTTAGCTTTGAATTAAACGTTTTTTAAAGGAAAGCGTTTGAAAAAATGATGTTGTAGGTCAACGACCTGCATATTTCAGACGGATATATTGTTTAAGCATGACATTGTATGACAAGCTAAATAAGCTAGAACGTCTAGAATTTTGGTTTCATTGCTACTGCACAATGAAACGTCTTTTCAGTTTAGAATTTCGGGGGCTATTCCCGTTATAATTCAGGACAAAATTTTGAATGGAAAATTGGGTGGAAGTGTTCTATGTGTCAACTTCAACGTGAGCTGTCAAATTAGGCAATAAACAACAAATCAACTTGAGATAAGACAGTAAAAGTGGTAGAAACGGTCAATTTTATGAGACATTCAACAAACAAAACACCTAACACTTTGAATATCTGCTGCCCAAGCTGTCATAATTATCGATCTTAAACTTACCTCTCCAGCACTTTGGTTTGATTCTCTAGCAACGAATATGGAACATCGACTTGGGACTTCAATTTTTCGGCTCCCTTTTGCAGCCCTTGAATTTGTTCGTTGACAGCATTCAATGCATAATTCAATTTTCCAGCCTGACTGGCCTGTGACAGTAATGCACCGTGCTGTTGACGTACTTGGGAATGTAGTTCTGAATGCAATTTATCGATGCCAATTTGTAGACGGTTAATTTGCTCGTTGAACGAAACCGAGGAGTTTTTTATGTTGCTCGTTTCGATGTTGGCGTTGTCGGAGAGGAAATGTTGATAGAATTCTGGGATAGAATTCAGAAGGCATTTTGAAATTAGTCGGGTAATTAGGTGAAACAATTGTCAGGTTTGAATTACCATCATTTTCAATTTCGGTACAAATACTGTTGGACATGTTGCAGAAATGTTTTATTTTGGTTTTTATTGACTACACATAACATGAATGACGTGACAGATGATTCGCTCATTCAAAGTAGTATGAAAAGAGTGCGTTTGATGGATTCAAATGAAATGACTTTTAAAAACCAAACCGCGTAAAGCCATCAAACCGTATAGAGTGTTATGATGAAAGAGAAGAAGATATTTTGACAAGTACCCCAAGGCAAGTTAAAATAAACTGGTCTTCTGTCCTCTCGCTCTCAACGTACCACGTTGATAGAGAAGCAAATACTTTGACAAGTACCCCAAGGCAAGTTATAATAACTAGTCTTCGGTTTTCTCACTCTGATCATAACAGTCTATAGGACTCCCTTGGCGCTGATGAATGGAGCTTACTAGCACAAGAACTAAACGACTAATCAGTGATTTCGGTTATGCATGCATCTTGATCTTGTTTTGCAAATGGTTAGCGGGAAGTTCACTACAGTACAGATTAGAATTTTTGTGACTTGCCAAGCTTGAGAATTCAAGCCTGCATCCACTGACCTTTTGGACACTACGAACAAATCTCGTTATAGAAATTACATCTGCTGCTGTCGCTTGAAAGCTTCTAAATCTTTTCAATTTTGTAAGCAAATGAAACATGTGCATAACATCATTCCGTCCAATACCGTGTACCACTTCTTAGTTCGACTATTGGAGATTATAAAAAGAAGGAAAGATTCTTAACAGTTTAATAGATCAATTTTATTGAATGGAAGTCACAGGTGTCGATATGGGATAGAGTACAGAGTCGTACAGTTAAAATAGATTTTCATAGAGTGCCGATCACGTTACCCTTTTACATTTCAGCATTCCATGTAGAAAATGGAGCACAGAATGACATCTTCTTGAATCGGTCAGAAGCTACATACGCAGCTACCTTGGGATGCTTGTTGACTGTCTCAATGAAACGGGCCAGATTCGCATTCTTTGTAATCAGCTCGGGTTCGAATGATCTGATCAACAGTAGAAAATCGTACAGATAGACATCAACATAAGTTAGTCGACTGCCGATCACATATTCGTTCTTTTCGAGTAAATTGTTCAAATAAGAAAACTTCTTGTAGGCCACCGTCAACCATTCGGCTTTCTTGTCGTCGAAAATCTCAGCCGGTGAATAGGCTACCATGTAGAACCGGAAACGGATGTCAAATACAAATGATTCGGTTTGATCGCTGATGATTATCTCATCTTCCGTTGTTGGAGCCAATCCGTGTTTTCGTGAAATGTACCGCATTATCGGTAGATGTTCAGACATCTTTACGTCTCCATCAATGATGTATGGAAGGTTTGGATATGTACTGGAAGGATTAGAAACACGCTCATGTTAAAGTTGATCGCGGTAAATTAACACGAAACTCACAATCCAAGCGAGTCCTTCTTTGCGGCCCATGACTCTTGGTCAGCAATCGTATACAATTTGTCGTCAAAATCAACACCGGCAATTTCTAAAAGAAAACGTATTGGACTTGCCAGTCCATGGATGTTCTGCAATATTACGAAATAGGAAGGTGGACAATTAGCTTAAGTCGCAGTGGAAGTAATTCACGATTGGTTCTTACCCAGTATCCCAGTTCTAATTTGCCCATTGTAGTTCTAGTATTTCAATTACTTAACAAAGATGACAAGCAGAATTTTATCAATCAGAAAGATGATGTCACCCCAACTATCCAAGCATAAACTATGTTTCTAACTGGCCTTACACACAGTGACGTACGTATCAATTTTTTTTTGTTCTAAATGTCATATTTGAAACAAAACAAAAAAAAATTCGATACATACGTCGCTGTGTGGATCTACGGTAAGCAGGGTAAGCAACAAAACCGGCAAACTATCACAACAAAAAAGTGTTCGAATAGTTCGTCTAATTTTTCGACTAGATTCGAAATGAGGCCGGTAAACGCTTTCATTTCTCTCCTGTTTTGACAGTTCATGACGCGAAAAGATCAAAAAAAAGTCGAGAACCAAAACGAACAGGAAAAAGTAAATAAATAATTCGATCTCATCAATTATTCAACGAAAAATATCGGTTCAGACAATTTTCTTGTTCTGTGAATGAAAACTATTCAAAGAAAACTGTCCCACTAAAAGTCTCTTCGTACCAGCACGGAATAATTGTAAAATGGGACGACGCAAAGCGAAAAATAAGCCTCCACCGAAACGGAAAGCTATTCAGCCTTTAGACGTTCAATTTAATTGTCCTTTCTGCAACCATGAAAAATCGTGCGAAGTGAAAATGTTTGTGAACAAAATTTATTTTTTAACCGTGAATGATGCCTAAACCAGAAAGCTCACTAATTCAATTCCAATTTGCAGGGACAAAAGTCGAAATTCGGCGCGGATAACGTGCCGGGTCTGTTTGGAGGAATTTCAGACGGCAATCAATTTCCTATCGGAGCCAATCGATGTCTACAATGACTGGGTTGATGCGTGTGAAACAGCTAATTAAATTTTTACTTGTGTGTAAGGTAATCTAAGACAGATGATTTGTACTAAATTTAAGAGGAGACCACAAATTCGAGAATAATGTTGAATTTTTGAATAAAACAATAAATATTATGTCATTGCCACATCCGAAACGTATACAAACATCATTTTTTGAAACACTCAAATTCGTTGCATTGCTTTTCTCCCGTACAAAAATTTATAACTATTGATAGGATGTCCGGTGTCGGAAATCTATGCTGGATTTCGAAGATGAAGATACAACATTAAAAATCCTACTTTGAGCATCTTTGGTTGGGTAAGATTAAAAACTAAAGAAGTCTTACCTTTTCCTCGTTTATTTTCACATCACCAAATCACAAGATACTTAAACTAATCTAGCATGTTAACCAAGTATTAAAATATGACCAAATATCACGAACCGACTAATTGGTGGCGATTGATCAAATTTAACACTTCTTCTGTTAATATTGAATTCTTGAAGGAATTTAACTTGGTAACGTTTTGAGTTACCAATGTTTTGTCGATCAGTCAATGCTCCGAATGAATGTTTCCTCTTGTGAATATAAATATTTCTGTAGTAAAGGACAATGTTTTATCGATCGGTCGAAAGTATTGACTGATCGACAAAACATTTATAGAAATATTTATATTCACAACAGGAGACATTCATCCAGCATTCAATTCTAAAAACTGACACTAAATGGCCCACTGGACTTGTATTTTTATCAACATTGACTCTTGACCCTTTTATATTCAAGAAAGAAAAAAAAACTAAATGTTAAACTCGTCACACTGGAGGTTGTGTTAGTCAGTCAGTTTTTGTACTTAAAATGAACTTCTTGCAAAAAACGATTACCAAATGCTATTCGAGCCGATCCTTTTCGTTGAAACAACGAAACAATGTCGATAAAATGACAAATTTATTGTTTGGCAAATATCTGTTAGCTACCAATACATTGAGTTCGGGTTTGCTTATGGTTGTTGGCGATTTAATTTCGCAGGAAATTGAATTTCGAACAGGTACCTTAACCGAGCGATACAACTGGAAACGATCAGGTATGACGAGTGTGCGAAAGCTTTCTCATTTATAAATGCAACCTGACAATTTTTATCAATTCGAAAGGGAACATGTTTATTGTTGGAGCAGTAAGAGGACCGTTGCTCCATTACTTCTATGGTTGGTTGGACAAAACGATAAAAGTGGTTACTTTACCGAATGTAACAAAGAAAATTATTCTCGATCAAACCATTATGTCACCAATCACCATACTAGCGTTTTTCTATCCCGCCGGATGGCTTGAAGGACAGAGTACGGGGACGATTAACAGTGAATTAAAGGATAAAATTACAAAGACTTATGCGGTATGTGCAACTTTATTCTATGATTGTCAGGTTTTTTTACTTATATAAATAAAAATCCTTTTAACGCAGATGGACTGGTGCGTTTGGCCTCCAGCACAATTTTTAAATTTTTACTATATTGATCCGAAATTTCGTGTGATTTATGTGAATTTCGTGACCATAGTGTATAACATTTGTCTGTCTTATATAAAGTATGAGACCTAATAGAAGTTAAGCGAGAATGTGGTTTCATTGTTAATACTAAATAGCCTCAATACGAACAACACACACTCTACGGATAATGGCGGCAGAGTCAAAATGACCCAAAATTATATCGGCTAAATTTGAAGTTTTTGGACAAAATGATGTATGGACGACTTGTTCATTATCAAAAATACGGGGCTACTTCTATACATCACTTTTCGATTGGACCACGGGAACCACCTGGAACCACTTGCAAAAATCAAGCAAAATTTCGACTCTGCCGCTATTTCCGTGGAGTGTGTGTTGTTCGTATTGAGGCTATTGAGTTATTACGATTAACGAATTACAACTGATGGATTGGTCAATACCTTTCGGCCTCAGACAAATCGAACGAAGAACAAAGAAAAGGTCAGCCCTAGCTCAAGAAGAAATTCAACTCCAAATTTTGATTATAATCAAATAACAATTATTTGGAATTTAATCACCGTTTCCCACAACTCCTACCAGTTGTAGTAAATACTGTTCACATTGGGCGCGTTTCCTATGAAAATGTCAAATCAAGTACTTCAAAGTCTAAGAAACGCTACAACCCGCTTGCAACTTGTTGAATTTGCTAAAAAAAACACACCTCGACCTGAGCTTTGATCAATAATAATTATTGTTCGTCCGCTTGCGTTTCTTAGACTGTGAAGTACTAGATTCAAAATGGCGTGAGAAACCATTGGGTGAAACAATATTAGACTTACTTGAATCTACCGTTCAAAACCTCATGTGTTGCCATAAACCGTTTTTCAAATAACGGATTTTTGAAAACACTATTAGGTCTGTAATATTTGTGTCGGCAAATGTAAGCTCCTTGAGACAGCCGCAATGATTGAGTATTTTATGTGTGTATTGTTTGTGGGCTGAAGAAATATAAAATTTTATCGCATGCGCGGTGTGATTCCCCGAAAAAATTATTCACCTAGGATATATAAACAAACATTATATTTCTGTAAATTGTCAAAGTGTCATTCGCATATCTTGTTGTCTCGTTTTCGCTTATGCGATAAAAAAGAATATGCACGTATGACAAGCCGTCTCGGCAAGCCTCGACCGCTTTGTCATACGTGCATAATATTTATATAACATACGCGCGGTGTTCGGATGTCAAAATTACTTAACTAGAAGTTTAATTCAAAAATTACACTTCAGGTCTATGTTGTTGTCTCGTTTTCGCTTATGTGATAAAATAGAGTACACACTTGTCACTATCAGTCTCGGCAAGCCTCATCTTCTTCGTGACAAGTGTGTAATATATATTACCATCCTAATTCTAAATAACACGTTCTTGTTTCGTGAATGATATTTTATGTACATTGTTTTAACAGCTGTACGCGTTTGCCAACTAACGCATATTTCTTATCAAATAAAATCGTCTATTACACAATAGGGTGTGTCGATTTAAATTTTTATTTTTAGAGATTCCGACCTACCGCGTTTCACCATCGCACTAGCAATAATAATCTGCAAAAAGTTTTTTTTTTAGAAGTCAACATAAGCTTGCACCACTGATTTTTTTAAAATTTTCGATTGTGGGTCCGAACCAAAAAAATTCTACAGATGCTTTTGCAGAGTTTTCACTCTGTACGGCATCTGGAGGGTCTACTAGAACATACAAAAATTAAAAAAAGTTAAAAAAAATGTTTTACCGTGGTTTTGGTATAGCACCAAGTTTCATCGAGGTGCAATTTTCAAGAATTTTATAAGTGAAAAAGTCATCTCTTTTGGGTGATTTTTTTTCAAGCTATTGTTGTGATAGCTCATTTTGTAGGTATTTCAATAGCGCATCCAGCAAACGTACAGTTTCGATAGGTAAATTAAAATATTTTTTGGTTTCGCTGTTGGAAGGCCCAAGAATGGGGCATTTTTATGGTGAATCGCGGTAGGTCGGAATCCGGAATCTCTAAAAATTGAAATCGACACACCCTATTACACAATCGAGCCGATCATTTTACGTGTAAACTTGATAGATACTGCTGTTAAAGAACATTAAAAATGAGAAGAACTTTGATTTTTTATTGCTTTGTGGTGACACTGTCACAGATTGTCTTCGGTGTCAATGGTAAGTTGATTCCTGTGGTATGGGTGACTTAATAATAATTAATTTAAATTGATTCCGACCAGGACAAATTGGTCCAAAAAAATGCACTCGACCTAACGAAGTGTACCAATGTGGATCAGCTTGTCAAACTACGTGCGAAAATTATGGTCAGGAGTGCCCAATTGTAAATATTCGTTGTAATGATGCTTGCTATTGTATCGAAGGTTATGCAAGGATTGGTGGTATTAATGGTCTATGTATACCAGTTAAATTTTGTCCGCGAAAAAGAGGACAATTGTATATCAACTACCGTCATTCAAATGTTTGATAAATCCATAATAAATCATGAATACTGGACTTTTTTTTGTATTATACTCAACTCTATTTTAAAACATTATGTAACTGTAATACATAAGAGTATGTTGGTGCCACACAGCGGAAGTGACTTTTCCATTACTAGTGATGGGAAATCATTTTAACAGTAAAATTGAAAGAAAATTTTAAAACCCGTTACACCTCAGGGAGCACAAACACTACTGGCTTTCCGTTTGCTTTTATACCTTTTAGCAATATTATTAAAACCGCTCTGATATTCTTGTTTAATTCGAATCATCCAATAATTTCGCGCCATTATTACCAACCGAATTATTTTTCTTCTTTTTATTTTCGATATTAGATATAAAATGTCTAAAAGTCTTCTACTGACGATGGTATATAAAACAAGACAGATCGGTCACCTGACATTATCTTATCGCAAACAATGTAATTCATTAGCAGATTTGTAATAATGTACACAGTAACGAGAAATAGTTTATGTTCGCGCATACAGATAGTATACACATCTGTCGTTTAATTTTTACATTTCAATAATGTGTTCGGCTCATTAATTGAGACCGTCTTGCAAATCTTAAGTCTGTACAGTGTACAATCATCAACAGTTTAGAGAAACCACCAGTTGCTTATTCCACCAAACAAAATGAAAATATTTACCACGCTTCTACGAAAAGTATTGCAAACAGCTGGTACAAAACCAGTGATACCAAAGCCTGTCCCTAAAGTGGCAGAAGGAAGTGTCTTCTTCGGAAAATATTTGCTAGCTACAAATACCATCAGTTCTGGATTATTAATGATAGCTGGTGACTTACTTGTTCAGGAATTCGAATACCAAAAGGGAACGCTCAAGGAGCGATATGACTGGAAGCGATCTGGTAAAATTCAATTAACGGCAGAACACATTTATGTCGGTCGCGGCATAAACGCAATACAATTTGAAAAATGTTCATAGGAAAAATGTTTATTGTGGGAAGCATACAAGGCCCGTTGCATCACTATTTTTATGCTTGGATGGACAAGGCTATTAAGGTTGTTTCTGTGGCAAATGTGACGAAGAAAATACTATTGGATCAGGTGATACTGTCTCCAGTGATTATATTAGCATTTCTATATCCTGCTGGTTGGCTAAATAATCAAAGCACAAAGGAGTGCAACGAGGAAACGGTCGCAAAATTTGGAAAAATCTATGCGGTAAGTTTTCGAAGTTACGCTGGAAAATTATTTTGATTTTATGCGGTCCCATTCTTTCACATTATTCATAGATTGACTGGTGCCTGTGGCCTCCGTCACAATTCATAAATTTCTATTATCTGGATCCAAAGTACCGGGTGATTTACGTGAATTTTGTTACGATGATTTACAATGTCTTTCTGTCGTACATTAAATATGAGAAATAAATTAAAGGAAAAAAAAACATTTGTCATTCTTTTTATCATGCATCCCGTTCTTCGTTGAACTGGATCTGTCCTTCTTGTGGAATATCATAAAGAATTGGTGAATGCTTATTTGTTGATCATCTAAGAGAATAATGAGAATAATTTAACTCAGATGGATTACTGATCGATCTGCATACCTCAAGGACCTTGAGTCACGGTTTGTGAAGAACCATAAGGATTCAAGAAAAATGATCCCACTAATAATCCCACAATGAACGTACCGAACTGACATAATAAAAAATTGGGAATTTATAAGAAATCTCGCATCCGCTGGTTCCGATGTCGTGCGTCGTTCTGTTGCAGCCGCTTCACAAAGAAAATAATTGAAAAGTATTGGGATCGGGGCAGTTATTGGTGCAGCAGATATCTAGAGGAGTTCATATAACCACTCCATGGGTCTCCACGGCCTATAGTTAGTACACTGTTGAAGGAAGACAAAAATTACTCATAAATGTCTACTTCAGACTAGACTTCTGATCTCCTTTTTCGCAACTCCTTTCGACTTAGAATAAGGTGGTCTGACTCCATTAAGAGACATGCACGTAGGCTACGGTAGGGCCTTTTGTGCTTTATTTACTTTATTGGAAATTAAATGATGGCATCAATATGTATTGTGTTGTACATTGGAAGGGAAGAAAACTTTTACTGGATTGAAATGTTTAATGACGAAATTAAACTAAAAATGTGGCTGTATAAACCGTATAAACCCAATCATCTAAAATATAGTATATTAAACATGAACTCAATATGAATTAATGTTATAGTTATACTTATTGCCTCGTCTACGTTATTATTACTTTAGCACGACGACATTTATTTTATTGCCATAGCGACCGTAACCATCAAACAAAAACCGCGTAGATTCAATGTTATTTCATCAGAATTTGTACAACATAAAAGTTGAATTTTTAGTTTTTTAAATTTTAAAATTCGTTCGCCACCTATTTGTGGCGATGACTGAAGTTGATCCAGATACCATCAAGAAAACCCAGACCACACTCGGCAAATATGTGAAGAAACCGGCCCTAACCGAAAAATTACTGAATAAACCACCGTTCCGTTTCTTGCATGACATTATTACATCGGTATGTTGAAATTTAAATATTTATCAATGGATTTCAAGTTGAAGTTTCCTTAAAATTTAGGTCATACAAAGTTCTGGATATCTTGATGGTTTATTCGAGCCAAATGAAATGGTTTCTGCGAATATTAAAGACAAAGAGGCGAAGATTTCGTTTTTGCAGAAAGTGATAGACGTAGTTAGTAAGTAAACTTAAATTTAGCGCCACACGCAAAGTTCAGTTCATTGATTCGATTCCCTTAGAGATTAGCACTAAGGAAAATGTGAATGCGAAACCATCAAAAATTGTCGCTGGACAAGAACCTGAACGAACGAATGAGCTGTTGCAACTGATAGGACTAGCATTGAGTAAAAAAATCAGCAGTACTGAGGCCGTCAAAATGGTTAGAAATAATGAAATTCCTAAAGCAAGTAAAAATTCTACCACGAAACCGAGTAAAGTAAGCAAGCAAAGTTCCATTGATTCGGTGAAGACCAAGTCGAAAAGTAGCGATGACACCAAAACCTCTATGTTGAAAGACAACAATAAAATTAATCAGAAAGTGAAAGAAACGAAAGACAAGAACAACGAGAGACAACTGAAAGAACGCACCAAAGACAAGGAAACGAAACCCAGTCGTGATGCTAAGAAACCAACGAAGGAGGTAAAAGGTAGCGAGAAAATAAGACCGGAAAAAGTTAAAGCTATTAATGGTACGGAAGTTAAAAAATCGTCTACTAAAATCATTAAGGAAGAACCTAAGGAGAAGGTTCCAAAGGAGACCATTAGCAAAGTGGACAGTGTTCCAGAAATAACTCAGTTGGATAAAGTAAACGAGGTGGTGATTAACTCAAACGATGCTGATGACCTACAAAAATCTTTTGAGCCAGAAATTGTTTCTGTTCAAATCCAAAGTGGTTTAAGTAAGACAAACAATGATCAAGACGTCGCTGAAACTGTTATCAATGGCGATATAATGGAGAAACGGAAATCTGCCGATCGATCTGACAGAAAAGTGGAGAGAATTGCATCAGAAGAGAAAGATAGTAACGAGATTCATGAAACGGCTTCAAATGTCAACGGTGAACCAGATGTACCCGCACTTACTTCGAATGGCGATAATTTAGTTGAACAAAATGGCATTGCTCAGGATGGAGAGAAAGGTGAGAACGAACCGAAATCTTCTAGGAAAGTGTCGTCGAAAAAAGACAAAGAAAATGTAAATGTAAATGACACAACACGGACGGTCCAGAAAACTATTACATCTAGAAATAATTCAACTGAAGCTGCTGACACTCCATCCCTTCCCCGACCTCGAACATCGCTACGTCCACCAAGCGTTAGACCAGCTTCAGCAAGACCTGGAGCTCCGAGGCGACGCGACAGAAATGTTGAAATTGTTTTACAACCGGATGGAAATATGCCAAAGCCCGGAGTGAATATAAAAATTGACCCGTTGAATGTTGAGCTGGACGATGATGGTGAAAATTTGGTTATAATTGAAGATTCGTCAAATCAGATGAATGACAGTAAATACGGAGCCGATGTGCTGAACGAAAACGATGAGGAGCAACAAGGTCATCTAGTGCAACAAATATTAGAAACCCAAAAGGAATTTTTGAAGATTGACGAGGAATCCAGCGAAAAACGACGAACTGAAGCTGTAAGTTGTTGGAATATGTACGCCTCGTCATATTTCAATCTTAATTTTGTTTGTCTTTCGCTTAGGAATGGGACTTGAATAACTCTCATCAGCGTCAGACGTCAGCAAAGCAAATGGATTCACTTCGAGATTCAATTCAAAAGTTAACGAGATCCATCAATCCGTTGGGAAAGTTGATGGACTTTTTACAGGAGGATGTTGATTCGATGCAAATGGAATTGTCTATGTGGAAGAACTCATACGAAAGTACGAAATTGGAATTGAAACGTGAAGAAGGGTATGTACACAATAACTGTAAATTACGAAGGATTTTGCTAGTGAAATATTGGCCTGACATCTGAAGATGATATTGCTTGTAGTCTACTATTTCCTTAACGCTTTCTTTTCGATCCATTTTCAGTTTAACTGAAACGGCCATCGAACCGCTCCGGCTCCAGTTAGCCCACATAGAATCAGACATCAAAGATCAGATTGAAATTATGGACCTGGCCCGTGTTGATATAATGGAGAACGAGGAAAAAATTCTGAAATTACTGACAGAGATGTAAACGAATAATCAATAATTGGAAATAAATTTCTTTTCTAAGCTGCTGTAGTCGGCCCATTACAAATGAATCGTTTAATTGTGTGGAGGTATCGTAGACATGAAACAATTATTTACGCATTGTGTCAATCGTTTTTACTTACCTTTTGTTCTGGTAGTTTGCATTCTCACTATTATGGTGGAAAATCGACTTTGCTAGGACGGCCTGCTTATTAAATTCTGGGTTTCTGAGGTGAGCCATTCATAGATTCCTGTAAATAATCGCCAAATTCAAATCGCTAGAAACGTAAAGAAGTCATCAGAGTGTGAAGAAAAGTCAAGAAAAATCGCCAAAGTGTGAAGAAACGCCCAGAAATATAAAGAATGAAAAATTTGTCTTTATAGCATTTCTGCACACTTCGGCGATTTTTCTTGGCGTTTTTTTTTCATAATTTGTCGATTTTTGTGGCGATTTAAAAGATGTTGGCGTTTCGTCATTTTTCGCTGATTTGCTAAATCGCCAAAGTGTGAAGAAACGCCGAAAAAATCGACAGAGTGTGAAGAAACGCCTATAGACACCAAGAATGGTAAATTTGTCTTAATGGCGTTTCTTCACACTTTGGCGATTTTTCTCGGCGTTTCTTCACACTCTGACGACTTTTCTCGGCGTTTCTTCGCAATCTGTCGATTTTTCGTGGTTATTTCACAAATCAACCAAATCTTGGCGTTTTTTTCACACTTTGGCGTTTCTTCATGGCTTTTCTTCGCATTCCGGCGACTTCTCTGGGTGATTGAACAATAATTATTCAAAAGTGATGAATTGCTAAGAAAAAGTCGTCATCGTCAGAGTGTGAAGAAACGTAAGAAAAATCGCCAGAGTGTAAAGAAACGGCAAAATGTGTCGAATCGCAGAAAAAAATCTTGGCGATTTGACTTTGGCGATCCATCACGGTCCTCTTTCTTAAAACATCTCTTGTTCGTTGATAAATTATCATCCAATTCGTCAAGTTCTATAAATTTTCCTCAATTGTGTTATCCAAACGATTAGCTGGGACTTCAAATCTGATAAATTCAACAATAATTTTGAAATGAACTGTCATGCGAACACAGACTTAACCAGTTGACTGGACTGTCATTTCACCATCTTGTCCTTATAGTCGATCTAACATGAAAACAGCAATCCGATGTCATGGTGTCAGTTTCTCAGTTTCTACACACACGCTCTTCCGTTAAATGAAACACAGTGCATGTACACAATAGGTCCAATTTTAATCAGTTTCATTCAAATAGTTTCATTCAAAACTGGTGTTAAAAACAAAAAAATTAAATGTGAACTGACACAACAAAATGAAAATGGCATGACATTGCAAATGAAAGTATGGTCACAAATCCATTCCCACCATTTTTTCATTTTTTGCTGTTTCGGTCGGAAAGGATGTTGACTCGGTGTTCATTTTGAAATTTTTGAAATTGAAACTAATTAACAGCTTCTATAGAAACATAATAGAAAAAAAGGTCACAACTGTCCGAACAAACATTTTTTGTTTTTGTTCGTTTTAATAATATCCACTGCTGCTGTAACCACTCCATGCATTACTGTATGCATTTCCATATCCCGATCCATACTGTTGCCATTGATTGTAACCGTAGCTGTCGCTATATGGTTGGGTACCGTACTGACTGGCATTGTAATAACTGGAATTATTGCCGGATCCATAGTTACCGTAGTATGTTGAAGAACTGGACGTCGGCTGTGTAGTTTCTTTTGTTGACTTTTTGGCAGTTGCAACGTCACTGAAAGTACGAACGAATGGTTTGAAAAAAAAAATGGAAAACATCTCACTGATCGGGACTCACTTTTTCTTTTTAGTTTCGTTTGCCTTGTTCAATGCTGTCTGCAATTCTCTTTGGGCTTCTAACATTCCTTTAGCTGTGCTACCGAAATCCTCCAAAAACTCGACCTTCCTTTGAGCAAACAACACTTTCTGATCCGGTTCGATGCCGTCACGTTCCATAAATGTATTCATCACTGATACCACTTCAGTTTCGCTAACAGCAGGACGCTGTAGAAGTAAGTCGATCATTTGTAGCGCTAAACGGGTATTGGCTGGATCCTTATCGAGTGCCGCCTTTAATATCGCTATGCCACCATCCAGGTCACCTTTGATTTTATTGCAGAAACGGGCGTACTTTATCGTCAATGTGCCGGCAATGTTTTTGTTTTTAGCACTGCTGATGTAGTGTTCATATAATTCGGCACATTTTTTGAAGTCGGCCTTCCTTCGTTCAATGTTAATGCGTTTGTAGGCTACTTGAAGTAGATTCGGACATACGGTGTCCAAATTGGTGAGAATTTCTTGGGCTTTGGTTAAATCGTTTTGACATTCTTCAAAAGATGCCCATAGCATGTGCAATGCTGGCTTATCGGTATGATGTACTGTACAGGCGCGGAAGTATACGTCTCGCGTTTTTTCAATTAAACTCTCATCGTTTTGCGACTCTAAGTATCTAATCAATTTCAGCCAGAATTCATCATATAGAGCACATGCAATCAAACATCGTTCGAACAACACCAAAATTCGATTTCTATCGCCTTGTTCAATTTCAAAGTCCAAATACTCTTTCCAGTTTTTCAGTTGACAACGCTCCAACGGCTTGACATGGAAATACGGTCGCTTGATACCTTCTTCGAATGTCCAGCGAGCTGTGACCGCGGCCACATTTTGTTTATGTATTTTTCTTCGGGCTGACAAGATTTTATCCTTAATTGCGGCTGTCTCCTCTTCGTCTCGCACATGATCATCGGGTTCGTCCTCGCCGGGAGCCAGATCCTCTGATTCGGCTTTGGATGCATCTTTTTCTGTCGATTCTCTGACATCGCTACGAAACTTTTTAAACTCGTCGATACTGATCAGCGACAAAATGGGATTGTTGTTGACTATCTCCTGAAAACTGTTTTAGAATTCGGTGATTAGTATTCGTATAACGGAAAAAGAAATTTTCATCTTCATCTTCTTGGGTTTCAAATTACCTATCAAAGTGTCCGTTGTAACCTTGTGTAGGCGTAGCCAGCAAACGATCATAAATGCTGATGACATTGGTCAATCGTTTACCCTCCGTTTCCCATTTAATATAAGCTTCCCACAATTTATCAGAACGGAATTCCAGACCGCAACTTACTAACGCTCGATCAAATTGAACTCGAATATATTCCTCGTCGTCCGGATTTTTTTGCTTCACATGGGCGAGATAATGAATCCAAAGATCAACTGATAGTGGAATCGATTTAAGTCCTCGTTCAAATACCTTCAATTTGTAAATGAAACAAAGACGGACGATTGAATTAGTTTTTTGTTACGCTAAAATAAGTGTTGAGTGAAAGCAAAAGTTTTGAAACAACTGGTTGGAATGATGCAATTATGATCATGCAGTAGCGAAAAAGTTTCTAATAAAATGAATTTAACTCAAAATTGGCTTCAATTTGAAAGCGTAGACAAATTTCTTTCGTTTTTTATATAATCATTTTGAAAGATTGATTAGGTGAGACATGTACAAAACAACTTGCAGTCTTACAATACAAATTAAAAGTTCTTCTCGGCACCACTGTTTGCCATTTTCAGCTTAAAAATTATTTACTCGACAGACGTATACAGTTCTCCCAGATTCATCGTCGAAGGCTTAATAGGTTTATTGAAAATTTAGTTCAAGTCGTCTCGTTTTCACACGTTTTCAAATACTCAAGAACGATTTTCAACGTCGTAACTGAACGAGAATCGTTATTTCGCGACATTTTGCCTCGATTCCAACAGAACAAAGAACCCATCCGACTGTGACTGTTAGGCCGAAAACACACGAGCAATTTTGCGATGATGGGAGCGACAATTATGCTGCGTTTTCCATTGTGTAGCCTGTGGTGAATATCGAGTCACAATGGAAAATGCAGCATAATTGCCGATCCTATCAATGCAAAATATCCTTAGAAAAATTATATTCGGCGACTTAGTGGCCATTTTAGCTTCGTAAGAATTTGATCGATTAATTGACTGTTGTCCTAATGGTTGAACTTTTAAACTAGCACGTTGAAATCTACAACGGATGAGCGAGTCAGAGTTTATTTAAAGGATGTTAAAGATTAAAGCACAATTGAATTGAGCCTTTGAGGAATAATTTTAGGAAACCAGTCTGTGTTACTGACGAAGGACATTAACTTCAGCTTAAAATTTCTCGAAAAGAAAGAAATTAGGAAAGTCTGGCCCAGTAGAAGGTAACTTAATTAATCTTTGGATCGAGAAATCTGTCATTGTCAATTTCAAATTGCAAAAAATTCACTTCAAAAGCGCTTCATCGCTATTGCATATGATTTGAAAATGAAGCTCCAAAATACCATTTGCTCGAGACACTGAAAGGTAATTAAAATTACACTTATGGACTACAATAATAAACACATTAATTATTAGATAAATTTCATTAATTTCATTTATATCTCACCATACTTACTGGTTTGTCAGTTTTTTTTTTAAATAATTTACCCCGTTAAATGGTTTCAATTTGCGTCAGCAAAATGCGAAAATCGAATGAAAATTTGGTTTTTTGTTGTAAATAAAAATTCAGATATTTGCCTACACATTGTGGTAAATACTTTAAACTCGGCGTGAAAAGAAACAAAAAATTAGCAACGGATCCGAAACAAAAAAAGATTTTCTCGTAGATTTATCCAGCGATGAATTTTTCCAATAATTAACATCGACGCACGATATACATCACAGGGGATTTTTGAATTTAAATCGAAAGAAAGAAGGAACGATGCATTTTCCGTTGGATTTTGATTTTGTGATTTTGTGATCTTAGTTGGAATGGACGAAATGGTGTCGCGATTGGCAATTTGCATCGAATGGTGCGACACATAGCGGCAAAAAAGATTCGTAACATAAAAGCAACTGATTTTAGGGAGTATCAATAGAAACTCACAGTAAAATCAGACAATTTCCAGTAAAACAATTTTGATTTCACTTAGTCAACTAAAATTCGAATGGCGAAGGATGTGGTGTAAATATTGTTGGCAATGTTAACGAACGGGTATGCACACTTTTTTGATTGACTGATTAACCACTGATCAATCGATGATTAACCAGTGATGGATAGGTGATTAACCGGTGATTAACCGGTGATTAACCATTGATTTATTGGTGATTAACCATTGATTGATCGTGGATTAATCAGTGATTGATAGTGGATTAATCAGTGATTGATAGTGGATTAATCAGTGATTGATAGTGGATTAATCAGTGATTGATCGTGGATTAATAAGTGATTGATCGTGGATTAATCAGTGATTGATCGTGGATTAATCAGTGATTGATCGTGGATTTATCAGTGATTAATCGTGGATTAATTAATGATTAATTGTGGATTAAACAGTGATTGATCAGACATCAATCGGTGGTCGAGTGATTAGTATCAACTAGTGATTATTCTGTGATAATCCAATGATTAATTGGTGATTAACCAGTGATTGATCGGTGATAAACCAACGATTGATCAGTGATTAGCCATTGATTGATCGGTGACGAGTCAGTTCGGTGATTAACCAGTCATCAATAGGTGATAGAGTGATTCTTATCAGCCAGTGATTCCTCGATGATAATCCAACGATTAACCAGTGATTGATCGGTGATTAACCAAAGTGATTACTCCCTCGATAGTTTATCAAATCATAGGTGTGAGGAGTAAACGTTTTCCGAGTAAAACGAACGTTATTAAGCTCAGTATCCAACACTGATTGAAATGTCATTTTGACAGAAATTTAAAGCTCAAGTCCATAAATCTTTCCAGTAAATCTGCATTTCGCTTAGTGATGCAATACACTGCCTCGTTTCTGGACATTCGTGAAATTTATGTGTGCGTGTGTGTCGATTAGACCGATTAACTTCAAAATTCATGGAGCTCGACAAAATCAAAAGTCACTTTTTATGTTCGCACCGAATTTGGTCCGCTATGCATCGCATCGTCGCTTACTTGAACAGCCCAATCTATGAGCAAATCGCCAATTGCATAACTATCTCTATGTTGAGTGAGTGTTTCTCTTTTTTCCGTTCTCTTCCAAAATGAGTTTAACAAATTGACTCAATTTTTATTTCCTCTTTATCTCAAAAATGGTAATATAAATGACAATACGTTTTGTTTTTTGTATAAAAATATTTCATAATGTATTCCGCATGTGTCTGATGCTTCCGTGCGATGCTCCATGGAAGAGACAGGATAGAGATATAGATACGTAAACGGTTATCAAAATTGATGATGCACTTTTTCACATTTCAAATCATTATTTTCACTCAGTTGGGACACATATATATATTTCATATCGATGCCATCAACCATTGTCGATAAAACTGAACGCTACCTCTTCCATTGCATCGACATTCGCATTACACAGCACAGTATATAATAAATGATAATTCATTATATAAACTATAAATATAAATAATATATCATGTATATTATCTAGGAGCTCGGGTGCAGAATAACAGCAAACAGTGACCCTGAGCGTAAGCTGTAGGGATTAGAATTGTATTTTCAAAGGTTTGATCTAACACTCTAACGGCATATAAATATTAAAAAATATTCAAAAAAAAATTAAGTGACAAAATTAAGTGAAAATAAAAAAAAAATAATCATAAAGGCACTATTCGTATTATATACTTGAAAATTTTCATAATAAAATGCATTTGTCGGAAAATGATTTTTAGCATGAAAATGGTACAACTTACCTCGTCACATTTGTCCAAGTTCCCCTTTCGTTTCTCATAGTCGGCATATTTACGCCAATAGCCGTAACAGTATGGATAATGAGCCAAAAATGCATCATATGCAGTACGGGCCGCTTCAATGTCGTTCTAACGGTAGAAAATAGAATTAATTTTTCCCAACAATCCAAATAATTTGTGTAACGAAATTATGTTTGTTAGGGGGTTCCAAAAAAAGAAAAGTGTTGAGGAAGTTGGCGGACCCCGAGGAAAACAAACCTTTATGACCTCCATTTCGCGAACCCTAAACGAACTCGGATCGCATCGGCCCCATATACATTTTTTATCAGTGGGTCATATACAGCCAGCTCAGAATAGTTAGAAATATTCATGCGACTCTCTGTTTTTCTTAGTTCCACACGTTCCTCACATATTTCATATGTTAGTATTATTCGGGATATACTCGGATTTACCGCTTATACGCGCACACGTAGAGTGAGACAACTAGCATAATGTGCACAGAGTGTGTGTGTGTGCAATATATTGATAGAAGTGTGGAACTGTTGGAACATAAAAAAAACAACCAAACACATGAATTGCTTGCTATCTAATCTGCGATTACTGTATGTAAGTTTTCCCCGTGGTCCGCCAACTTTCTTGAAACTTTTATTTTCCCATACGATTTTGGACCCCCTAATGTTTGTACATTGGATTGAGGTCGAGATGAGGGGACTAATTTCATATTAGTTATTTGCGCAACTGAAATCATCAAAGAGCTGTCTTATGCTGATTATTTGACGTTTAAGCTGTTGAGACCTGTCCATAGCCTAACAACTAATTGAATCAGAGTAAAGCGCTCCACTCATGATCGAGCGGTTACTGAATCGATTCACCGTGGAACATTTTGAACTTTGAAATTTTGGTAGAACACTTTCTGTGACAATTTGTAAAGTAGAAAACAATAATTGTTTGGGGAACACTAAAAATGTTCGGAGAACCTTATAATTGTTCCAATAACCCTAGAAATGATCGAGAAACACTAAAATTGTTGGGGGAAGACTAGAATTGTTCGGAGAGCCCTAGAATTGTCTAGAATTGTTCGGATAGATCCTAGAATTGATCGGGAAACACTAAAATTGTTGGAGGAACACTAGAATTGTTCGGAGAACGCTAGAAATGATCAGAGAACACACACAATTATTCGAAGAACCCTAGAATTTATCGGAGAACACTTGCAAGATTTCTGACCCACTTCTTGACCTAAATGAGACTAAACGGCCTAACCTCAAGAGAGTGCTGATGTGCTGAATCACTCTCGTTACCATACAATTTTTTCTTCTTCTTTCGTTCGCAGTTCAAATTCATGTTCGTCGTACATTGTTCAACTGTATGCTTGATAATCTACCTTCGGTTTTAATGTGGCAAAAGATATCAAGTGAACACAGTTGCTGTTGGAAATTAGACGCTCGCAAAATTGACACACAGAGTTTCGATACCGAGTGGAGTTGGATTTGTTAAAAATGAAACGATACAAAATTTCCCCCCGTTTTTGGCATGGAGACTGATAGTCATGCTTATGAATGTAGAATGCCTGTGCAGGAGAAATAAAAGAAACTCAAACACATCAGGTGAGTTTCTCATGGTTGCAATCGGATCGATGCGAAAATAAAAATAAAAATTTTTGTTTCGGCATTTGGTCTAACAGACATCCCATTTTGCGATGAAACGTTAAACGATTCATGCACCGAATAGGAATGAGCTTTCGTTCACCAAACACTTTTTTGTTTAATACAAAATCCGATGAGGAGGAAAGAATCGCATCTGCTTGGGCTTAAAACGAGGTACGAGTGAAGTAGTAGGCGAACACTTTTTTTAGAACTTTAAGATTTCGACTGTCATTTTCTGGCCCGATTAACTGATGAGATAAGGGCGGACTTCACGATCACTACATTCAATTACCTCTGTGTCCACATATTGTAGCAGATAAGTCCAGCCAGTGAAATTCGTCGGATCATCAGTGACTGCCTTCCAATATTTTTCCAGCTCCGGCAAAATTTTCTTCTCCTCAACGGAAGCATCGGCTTTCTCTTCCTTTTTCTCTTCAACATCTGGAAATTATTATTTTGCTTTTGGGTGACTGAAACCACAGTTTAACAAAAGAAATGCAAACCAACCTTGAGGCTCATCAATTTTCGTCTTCTTTTCTGGTACTTCTGAACTCTCCGTCGGACTACCAGGATCATAACCAACGTCAGCTTTGCGTTTGTTTTTATTCGACGACGGAAATTCGTCCTCTGACACAACCTCGGTGTCATCGGGCAATTCGGCTAATTTCGGTCCGGGCAATTCGTCATCGCTGACTTCTTCAGCATCGTCAACTTTTTCCTGAGACGGTGCTGGCAGCTCATCTTCGGACACCATTTCCGCATCGATATCCAATTTTGTGTCTTGACTATTATCTCCGTTCGGCAATTCTTCGGCCAAAGCAGGCGGATTTGACACGGTGTCACTTTGATCCATCGCAGCTGAATGAACCAATTCACTGACCAAAGCGTCAACGTCTTCGGTTTTCAATCCGTCACCAGAATGATTGATTTCCGACGATGCAAAGCGCGACTCATCGTCACCGGACGGTAACGAATTGGCATTGTCTTCAGCTAAATTCGCCAATAGATTGTCTATTGAATCAGTTGGCGGTGCATTGTCGTTATTGGCACCAATCGATGACTGATCGTACAAAGCAGTTAAATCGGATGTACCATGATTGCCGAATGGAAACGATAAACTGTTGTCGTTTTGTATCTCCGGTTTTTCATCTATTGACGACAGTAATTGATCAATTTTCGGCTCCTCAGCACCCACATTCATCGTTTCATCCAATGGTGTATATTGTCGGTGTTGTTCGTCAATTAAACCCAATTGAATCGATTGCTGTTAATGGTGAACAGAAAGCAATTTTTACAAATCAGACGTTACAACACTATATTGGTATAGAGATAAGATAACTAAAATTCAGCTGGCCCTTGCGTTGTCTTCCAAAGTCTTTAGTAAAAATTACTTAAGAATTCAGGAGCAAATTGGAACAACGTCTCAATCTACCCGAACTTGCATTGTTTATCATCACAAATTTTTTTTTTTTGAATTAATTTTGTGCTGTCAAACAAATCACTAACCTGTTCTTGATCATTTAGATCGTGTTCTGATTTTTTTCTCGTTGATCGGCGGGTAGTTCTTGGTGTCGTCGGCGGCTTGGATACTTTTCTTCCGGAACGAGTCTTTCGTTGCCCTAAAATAACAAATAACAAATTTATCAAGTAGCTATGGCAAACCACGCTGTTTTGAAACTAGTAAGAAAAAAAAAAACAAAACGCAGCAATGGCGCCGCACTGCACAGTGTATGGGGAGAAGGGAGAAAAAGTTGCATAAATACCACCGTAACACAAGGCGTATTTAACTTGATTTTTACTCAATTCCGTACAGGGAATCTTTCTGCGGTCACTGATAACTTTTTCGAACAAATTAATTCGATTAAATGGGAATATTTACCGGTTTCTTCTTGCATTATCTCATCGTCACCATCACTTATTGATGCCATTTTTTCCCTTTTGTCAGATCCACAGCCGTCGTTTTTGTTGACAAGCAGCAATTAGTGTTCACAGTGTTGCCAACATTTAGGAAACAAGCTGTGTTTTATGGCGCGGTTACGGTTGAATTATTTGAATGAGAAAATGTTGAGAAAAATTGTGCAATAGGTAAAATATTAGACCAACCGAAATAGATTAAGGGTAGCTCGCTTAGTATGTGCTTATTACTTAGGTTGAAAATAAATTCCAAAAGTAAAAACCCACTGCTGACCGGTAGGGACTACTCGCTTGACGAACGAATATTAGGAGAAAAAATTCCTTTGTTTATCTAGTGTCGAAATATCGGGACTTCGTTGTTCCCTACCAATGCTAAAAGGCTTTTTTTTAGCGAACGAGAGGTTTCCAGCACGAGACGGATGCCTCTTAGCATGCGTTAGGAAAAATACTTTAGTGTCTCCACGCAGCAAAAAAACCATTCCGTTTTGTCTCCGTTTCACGTAAACCACGCCTCTTTACTATTGTTAAAAATGCTTTTTTTTACTGCGATTGCAGTTTTACTCTATTGAACAGATCCGTGGATTAAAGGTAACTTGCAGATTGTAACGACACTGAACGAATTTTCTTTATTTCTTTATTTATTGTAAATATTTGTTTTTGAAAAGATCGTTTTTTACTGGTTGCGCTTTGCAGCCTTTTTTTCGCTTTTAAATAAAAAAAATTGAAATGACATGCAATTAAGAAAATTTTCTTTATAAAATATTTCGATGCTCATCGGTTTGACGTCTCTACTACACGCATTTTACTGAGATCTATTGTATCTTTTGTGTTTACCACAATAGCTCAAACGGATTCTGTTTGACTAGATACAGCTGCTTCAATAAAAAAATCTTTTCTGTAAGTTGTTCCGGTTTTATGAAAATGCAAAACGATTTGTTTGTATATAGGAAGTCACAGATACCGGTCTAAGTTGATGACCTTGAGAAATTCGAATATATTTGACCTTAAAATCTTGTACAGGATTAGGAAGTGTACATAACTAAATAACTATGCTAAATCTATTGAATATTCAGTACAGTTCCTAAGACGATTGAATCAGCCGTGGTAGATGTTTTTGCATTTTGTTTTTACAATGAAAGCATTCAGCCAACCAAAAGCTCGGACATAGTTCAGAAGAATTTTTTTTTCTGTGTTGACACCTGCTACACACGACATAACCAGGCAGCTTTCTAGCTATATACTTCTAATATAAAATAATTTGACCTCCTAATTTTGTAAACAATATGTATGCGGTTGCCAGAAGCCTTTGAAGGTTCGATTATCGATCTATTGGCACAAAAAATATAAATTCCTCCGAAAAGTCAATATTACAATTTCGAAAATAACCCAATTCAATAGCGTTGCCGTTCGAAGCGTTGAGGCTGTGGATACAAATTGTTTTAATATAAACTTAGCATAGTTTTCGAACAGTTGAGGTTGCGGGTACAACTGTTTTAAAAGCTAACACAGTTGAGGCTGCAGGCCACAATATTGTGTTGTTATAACTGGAACACACGCTCAAAAAACGTTCAAAACGTCGAACATCAATGTGACTGAAAATATTATTAATAGAAGGCAAACCAGAATAACTATGAACGTTTTGCTCCTAACTTCTGAGTCGATCAATTATTTCGCAAAACTCAATATTGCCGCAGCAGTGTAAAGTCGCAGCAGTCGATTTTGACCTTACATAGGTATGGCTTTGATTTTGGTGCGAAACGCTTACTAATAAAAATACATGAAACGAATACGTAAACGATTATAACGGGAATGTATTTTCGTCGTCTGCTCCTGCCTGGTTTATTTTACTCTGTCGTGATATTGCCAATAGAAAACAAAAGTCCCACGACTCACTGGCAAATACATTTGATAATCATTTGAAGATATTGAAGGCTACAAGTCTCGGATCAACACGTCAGTACATATAGGCAGTCTCAAATAATACTTTATTCTTCGCTTATACCGTACTCTTTATTAAGTACTAATCTGTATAAAAAAAGTCACACTTTCGCTGTAGAAAATCCGAGATAGATTTTCAAAATGTTGGCTGATGCCATACAACCTTTCCGCCCAGGCATCCCGTAACAACAAGTGAATGTCTCGGACTAAATTTGGTACTAACGACGATATCGGAATGGCATTTAATGAATTTGATTTCAGTTAGCATTTGTGCTTTATGATTTTCAGGTAGAGCATTCGGTATTTCCGTACACGTGTCCGAGAATGCCAGCAAACGAAATCCCATTCCATGCGGTGAACCGATAATCCGTCCATCCGACGAGAAACACAATTCCTTGATGAAACCTTTGCCCCGGTTCGGCTCTTGGATAAAGTACAGCATTCGTTTCTCATTTTGCGACATGATCATCATGTCGTGGAACGGTTTCTGATTGTCGACGCCGGTCTCATCGGACGATGTGTCGTTATGGTCTAACAGCCGTACCGGTAGCACACCGCTTCGAATGCCATAAATACCGTAAACATTTGTCGTGCCCACGCCGGTCGTACTGCGTCTTCGCAAACCTAGAGCTCTTTCGCGAAAAGTCATTTCAGCTGCCCAAATGTCAGGATGGTGTAACGGTTCGATTTCAGCCGGTACATTCCGCGGCGGTTGTGTCACACGCGGTCCATCCTCATCGCTGCTGGTTGAACTACTCTCACCAACCAAATTGTTTTCGTTCAAATTGCTGGACAAATCCTCGTCGTCGACATTTGCCCATTCCTGAATGTCATGGACGCAAGTCCATTCCGAGGTTTCATCGTAGCTAATATTTCGACTAAGGGCACACCATCCTTGCGGGTGAATCTGTTTTGATGGACGTAGAATTGAGCATCAATAGAAATCACTTTAATGTTGGGAAAATCTTTCACTGACCTGAAGTGAACTTATAACTTCTGCATCATTTTCACGCGGAAAATCGCTTATAAGCTCAACTCTGTTTCTTTGTACAGACTTGGAAAATAAGTGTTTGAAACTGGCAGCATACGGAATTAACTGTCGTCCTAGTTGCATCAGTCGATGAATATTTGGCTGGAAAATTTGGATAAAAAAAAAATCAACGGATCACACAACTGCTTACTCGAATACAATTTGGAATATTAGAAACTTTGGACGTTTGTTATTCTACGCTCAAAGTTCGGTGTGGCAAGTCAATTCGTTATCGTAGGATGTCATTGATTTTATTACTTACCCTAAATCCATGTAAGTCCTTGGCTAACATTTGCAAATCCAGATTATGCACAATAATCAAATATCCACCAGTCGTACAGATGACCAGCTTACTGGCATCCGGACTTATACGACATCGCATCAATCCAGCGGTGTGAAATACTTTTTGATATGTGTAGCCCTGTTCGGTACTGGAATTTATGTCCCACGTGAAAATGCTTCCATCAAAACCTGAGGTGACGAGCAAATTGTCTTTCTTTGAATATTCTATGTTCTTCACCCAATTCAAATGGCCATGCAGTGAACGAACTTTCGATTTGAGATTCCTCGTATCCCATAGAGCTACCGTAGAATCATCACTGCATGTTGCGAACAGACGACCGTCAATGAACCTAAACAAATCGACGAATATTGTGGCAAAGGTGATCGGATAAGCAATTTAGGTTTTTTTTTCTTACTTGACGCAGTTGACACAATCGGAGTGAGCATTTGGGATAGAATTTGTTTTGCGATTTGTTATCGGGTCGAATAGCACGACCGATTTCTTTTCACATGCAGCGACTAGCAATGATCTGAAATGCGGACAGACCGAATTACAATTGATTCGGAAGTAACGCAATTCCGCATGAAACCCGAATTGATCAAATTGACCTACCCATCTGGAGAAAATTCTAAATTATAAACGCCACCGTGTTCGGACGACGGGTCTGTCCAATTGTTGTATGGTTCAATGGACGAATAAATTGATTTATGAATGGTGTCCTCTTCGCCGATGTGTTTATTTATGTTTCCTTGTTCCCGTTTATTTAACCAAGAAAATATAGTCATTGCCTTCGGGGTTTCGATAAGACAAAGATGTCTTTAGGTACAATCTACACAATTATATCACATGCAAAGGATTTAGAAATGGAAATTCATTTCTAAACAAAGAGATCGGTGTATAAGTTGAGGTAAAATTAATTATAAAATATGCAAATTTCTACGATTTTATAAAACTTTTTTTGGCCAACAAAATAACTAAACAGATTGCACACATGAAAATGAGATTTGAGCCGATTCTATTTTATGTCAAAAAACGTCATAAAAAGAGAAAAATTATGGTAGCGGCGGCGGCATGTATCACGCCATCAGTGCACCTATGTCTTAATGTTTTGCACGAAGACAATGGTGCAAAACATTAAGGTGAAACGATCGGTTTTAATGTTTTGCCCCATTGTCTTCGTGCAAAACATTAAAAGAAATCGATATATTTAATCGATACCAAAAGCAGCAGCGAGATGTGTTTTTTTATAGCGATGTGTTAAAGTCACAATGTCGCCACTACGAAAAAAATAAAAATTCTATTTCATTTCCTCTGGAAGCAGAATATGAAAAATATTCAAAAAGGTTCAAGCGAATTTCCTTATTGGAAATCAATAGATTGTACTTGAAAAATTTGTTATTTTGACCGGTGTCAAAATAGAAATTTTCCAAACAAACATTAACTTATACATACTGGCTGAAGGGAGCTTTAAATCTTATTTTCAGTACCCAACACTAATGTAGGAAAAAGTATGAACGAAATTAAGGTGTGTCCAACAAAAGCCTCGTACTTAGACCAATATTTTTAATATTTTTGCTTTTTGTTTTTGATATAATTGTTCTAACATTCAGAGGCGTTAGTAGGAAATCGGCCATTTATTTTTTAAGTTAAAAACAAGGCTTAATTAAGAGGGCAACTATCAAAAGCTTAACGCATACATGCATTGGTGGAAAATTATACGAAATATGTATCTTATACAAACTGATGTTGGGGCCACATTTCGTTGTAAAAATTTCCTCTCTAGGTATAATTACTCTTAGGGTCGGACTCAGGTCAAAAATGCATCGGTTAAAAATTGACCTTATCTTGTTTTTGACCTGGTGATTTAAGTCGACCTGGATTTGCTGCTTGTGTAATAAGAAAACGAAAGATAAGTTCCAGCAAGTAGTAATATTTATTTAGTAATTGACTAGACACCCTCAAAGGAATTTCCGCAATATCCGGTAAATAATTGTAATGCCATTACAAGGAATTGACTGTAAATACGCGGAATTGGATAATAGATCGACAAAAAGTACCTGGGAATTCAAAACAATACTATTTCCTTTTTGTTTTAATTGTAAAATCTTCCGCGCAATACAGTGAACGACATCTCAAATGTCTCACTGTCATTTTTTTCAGAGAATGTCATTGTGAATTTGCAATGACACAATAAAATTCTCAGAAAAATTTGCAGGGAGACATTTGAGATGTCGTTCACTGTACTTAAAAGCGTACAGTTTTAATCTGTTCCATTTTAGAATAAGTCCAACGTACTTTATGTTCAAAAAAATGCAGACTCAAGGTTAAATAGTATACTTTTTTGATAAGGCAATTATTGTCATTTCCGAATAAAGCGCTAATATCGAAGAAATGTATTGTACGTAATGGTTCTAATAAAATGAGTCACAAATACGGGAAGCTACAACATAGCTGTTCCAAATTTTAGTTAGCCTGACGATTCTTTTTTCAGAATGCTTAAGCGTTTCAGAATGATCTGTTCATTTCAAAACGCCTGCCTCATAAGCACATTAGCGTTCAAAACGTCTATAGAAAAGCGTTTCAAAATGATCTGTTCATTTCCAAACGTCTATTGAGAAGCGTTGCAAAATGATCTCTTCATTCACGGCACTGCTACTAGCGTAGCAGAGCTGTGCTTCATTTCAAATCGAGTATAAAAAAGCGTTTCAGCATGATCTGTTCACACACTTTTATCGTGAGTCACCAACTATTTCGCACGAGAAAACATGCCGCAATGGAATTGAATAACAACGCATAATATTTCGAAAATTCGTGGAGGAAAAATTAATGAACCTAAGAGCAACATAATTCGAAATAAAATTAAAACTCCCTAACATTGTCATATTGGAGTTGCGGGAAACGACGAATATGTATCAAGAAACACAGAAAAACAAGCTGCGGTTTTACTTAAAAATCATTTGTCGAAGCCAAACAAAATTCATTGTTGACTGTTTCAACTTTTTATCTGCAATTTTACTTTATCGCCACTCCCTAAAATCAGTAACAACACATACCTGACGTAGGAACCAAGGGTGTATGTAAACTAGAGTAAATTCACTCAGATCAACGCAATACAAAATAAGAGACTTTTTGACCGTTAAAAAATCTGTTCTTGTGGATTCTTGGAGTGCGTTGCTCAGATACATTAACGCGTACCAGAACGCGTCCCAAAGAGAGGGTATCTAGCATTTTTAGCGTATACATCTCACCAAACTGTCGTTGAATCAAATTTAATCCACAAAACAACTCAATGTAAGTCCGAATACAAATTTTATTTACCACAAACTTATAAAATTGATAAATTAATTCCAAAATAAATTATTTCTATGGAGAATTATTTTGAATCCGCTTCCATTTCATACGTCTGTTCTGGAACCAAACTTTTACCTAAAACACAATCATTTACAATTTCTGTCTTCTCATTACATTTCAAGAATATTTTTCATTACCTGCCGTTCGGTCAATTCTAATGCAACCGCGATTTCGTATCGTCGCAACCGTGAGAGGTAGTTCGAATGATTGAATTCGGCTTCAAGTTCCTGAACTTGTAGTTTTGTGAACGCCGTACGTTCCTTGCGATTACTGGGATAATTATGAGGTTGAACTGGATTGCTGGCATTGCCTTAAATTATCATAAAATTTCTCGTCATATTATGTCATGTATGTTCGCAGACTAACCTACACATTGTCACACATTGTCACACATTGTCACATTGTGACAGAGCTATATCAGTAATTATGTTTCGAATTTATTGTGAGACCTCATGAGGTACACAATAGTGAAGTGAAGGGTATACTTCATAAGGCAAACATTTATGCAAACTAGGCACGAAAAAAGATAGCTCAATTATTTTACAATAGCTCAATTCCCGGCTCAATTTATTGTAAAATTCGGATAAAAGTATCGATCGTTAAATATATTGTAGCTCCGACACTAATTTTTTGATCGGATAAATTTAACTTACAATTTTACCTAAAAGGGCTATATAAGATTTAATAAAGAATACTGCTCTTAACGCAATATTTACTGATGTTAATAACGAAATAGAGTTCATTAGTATCAGCCCAGGCCCAGGTCCAAAATTCACGCGTGTGAATTTTGTTGATGCGAGTCCAGAGTTATGGAACTGACTGTACATGCTTCCGAAACCTAAACCAATTTTCTTGTTTTCCTTAGGGTGTGCAATATGCCACTTTCGACCATATGGAATAATAACTATCTCAACACAGAACCTAGTTCTATCCACTTCATTTTTAATAAATCAACACAGAATTTTTATCGTAAATCACGGAAATTTACTTCTGATTCATTTTACTATTGCGTGTGGTTCTACTTTCCTTCTTTTTTTTTTAAATTAATCAACTAAGTACAGCGCCAGCAGTAATAAGAATTTAATTTCTTAAAATTTCTACCAAACAGCAGAATGTTTTCCGTTTTCATTTCTGGCATGAATTACGACAATGATTCATTTATGGACTAAAAACTGTGATTCAGATCATGACCTAACCTTTACTCCACTATATATGGAATTTATGGAATTAACAGCATGTGTGTTTCAACAAGAAACACAACACCAACATCATCTCAATAATGTGCAAAATATCCGAAATAAAATACGAATCGGAAATAGAAATTTAGTTGAGTTATTTCATTACTGTTGTGTCGCGTTTTATGTTAATTTATGAGGCTCTTCAGTTGCACAATTCGTTTTCTGGTTTTTCGGCTCCACACAAGGCCATTCAATTGGTGTAAATATCTTTCAATGGAAATAAGACTCAGATGACTTCTCACTTCAATTTTGATTTTCGTAACGGAAGGTACAGGCCAGGGCCTATTCTCTGGTAAATTTATTTGGACAAATATACTCAAGTATATCAAAATCTCCTGAGATTTCTAAAATTTACCAAAAAATCCCTGGTACAAGCTCCTTTCCAATTTATGGAATTAGGACGGAACCATAGAATTTAGTGACACATTTTGTGGCTTAGACATTCTTGAACTCTATTTTTTACCATGATGGCTCATTATTGTACACAAAAGAAGACCATGTTATCCGAGGTGGAAACCTCAGTTAATCAGTTAATCTGTTAATCAGAAACATAAGTTTTGTGAATCCAAACTGTTAATCGATGATTAAACATTGATTAACCGCTATATTTCACGTTTATTTGTAGTTTTGTGATGATTCTCCCGGTCAAATGCTGGTAAATCATGAATTCATCATCATGTTAATCACTGGTTAATCATGTTAATCACATCAATAAAAAAGAGTAGTTTCCCCTTCGATGTTATCTTCTACACAGTTTTATACATTTGCATTTGTTGCATGGCTTTCGTGTCCTTTCAGATATACTTTAGAGCTTTTATAGCACTTTAAATACTACCAGATCAAAGAGTTATCAAACCTTCAACGCGTTGCCGGTTATTGTGACTTGTCAACTTTAGGCACATCGGAACGTGCTAAGGGAGTCGAGGAATACCTCCAAATAAATATCTAAAAATCAAAAATTTCGGACTATATTGGACTATGTCACACCTTTCCCAACCATCGATTTCTTACAAAACACCTGTCTAATATTCTTTCTATACTCTACCGATGAATCATTGTTGCTTTAGATTTTTAAAGATCCTTCCACTAGCACTAGGGTAACGGCACCGATTACAATCACTCTTTATTTCTATTCCGAGTCCCTGTTTTGTCTCTCTCATGCATAGAGTTGTTCCACTCGTTTTTCTCTTTCAGAGCCCGTTACCCTAACTTTGCAAAAAGTTAAAGGTTCCCATAAAATACTTAAAATTTTTTTTAGAAAATTTACCGATTTCATCATTATTCGCTTCATCGATCTCGCGTAAATGACCGAAACTTTTATCCTTCGTTGCAAGTGATATCGGAATATCAAATTCGTAATTGATACTTTCATCCATCGGATAATGTATTGTTTCCTCCAATGTTCCAATGTTCATCAAATCATGATGGTTAGCTGTCGGATTGGAATTCATTTTACCGTAATGCAAATCCGTTGGCTTGGCTAAGTAATATTTTTCATAATTACTCGAGTGTTCACAGGCATTCGTGGAACTTTTGAAATAATATTCACATTGAACACTTTTGTTGTTTACATTTCCGATGAACGGAAAATGCTTACTGTACGGAACCGTTTGATTGTTGCACTTTAACTGAACATTAGATGCACGCAAATTATTTGCTTCGTTGAAATAATCTTCCGGTATTCGAACGAATTGCATATTATCCTTTTCACATTTGATGGATGGATTTGGTGTAAACATTTTCAAATTAAATTTATTTCAAACAAAATTATGCGCAGAAATCGATCGATATGATTTTATGCGTAATACACTCACGCACTAAGAGTTTCGTTAATTTTTTGAGACACGACACAATGTGTTTATGTATGTCAACAGTATAATTCAGTATCTCAGTAAGAACTAACTGAAAGACACTTTTCCAAAGTCGTTTTCACTTAGTTCTTATTCGTTTATTATACTAAAATGCCATCTTCGTCGATCGACCAATCATATGGCTCGATCTGACTATGTAAGTGATAGATTAATTACAGTTTTTATTTCATCAGGCAAGTCTGGGAACACAAAATAATATTTTTTTTCAGTTTTATTTATTTTATTATTATTGCAGTGATTCGAAAACGTTCGATCAGGATTAACAAAATATAATAAAGAGATGGAACCATTTATGTTTCAGCACTCGTTTCCTGTCGTTGTGTATAAGTTGTGAGACTTTAACCATTTTTATTTATTGACGATTTGCCTTGTTTCAATTGCAGTATAGTGAATAAATTTTAAATTATAACAACGTTAAGGAACCATTCGCTAAGTACGCACACAGAAATGTGTATCCGATTTTAGACAGCCCTCACCCACGTACACTGTTTGGATTTTTTTTTTGATGCGTACTCTTTAGACTCCTCACTTAGAAGCGTAAGTGTTTTGTGAATGTAACCCAATGTGGACTTTCATACGAAAGTGTAAGGGTAAAGATAGGATTGATTTATGTGATCGTAATCGGTAATTGCTCCTGATGAAAATCACAAGCTGTGAGAAAACTACTGAAAACGTGGTAGCTAATTCATTTATGATAGCTAACAAAAGTGTTTTATGCTTTGCTGTGTTTACCATCAACAGTCGAGTCTTAGAATGTATTGAACTGTTTTTAGTTTTTAATTTTAATTTTTGTTTTGTGGCTTCGTTGAAAACTTTTTTAAACAAGTTGCAAAAGGATGAAAGTCAGGTCTCAGGTCCTATTTTCGTCAGATTTTTCTAATTCATATAATTTTCACAGACTTACCAAGAATTTTCGAATTTACAATTAGCAATATTTTGCAAATTACTCAAAATTTGAACAAATTTTGGGAAATCAATTTACTGATTAAAATGTTAGTGCCAAGCATGAAGGCAGTCAGAAAACTTTTGTGTTGGTTCGCGTAAAAAGAGTTAAGGTCATCGATACCGAAGCTATGGTCCACAAGTAGCAAAAAATAAGAAAGGTAACACTTCCAAATTAGGAATTATATTGCGAGTGACAGTATCCATTTAATTGAAAAAACTGGGTGGACTAGTCTATACCTGTGAAGTATCGCCAAAAAAAACCTCCAAAATTTTTATAATCTACCGATTTTCTGCTGGTAGACGAAACGGGAAACGGTCAAAATGTCTACGCAAAAATATCTAACGAACAAAAACTCTAACGACGAATTATCTAAGTACAATAATGTCTACACTATCGAAATATCTATCAGGTTAAATATCTATGAACACAAACACTAATAACACATTCAGTTCTAACGTATGATTGTATATATTGTATTGTATTGAGTATATCGAATACATCGACTATATTCTAGTATATCGAGTATATTCGATTGTATTCGAGTATAGCGTCTATATCCGAGTATATCGAGTACATCGCATATATCCGAATATATCGAGTACATCTGCTATATCCGAGTATATTCGATTGTATTCAAGTAAATTGAGTACATCGACTACATCCGAGTATATCGAGAACATCGCCTATATCCGAGTATATCGAGTTCATCGATTATATCCGAGTATATTGTCTATATCCGACTATATCGTGTACATCGACTATATCCGACCATATCTAGTATATTCGATTGTACTCGAGTATATTGAGTACATCGACTACATCCGAATATTTCGAGTACATCGCCTATATCCAAGTATATCGAGTTCATCAATTATATCCGAGTATATGGAGTACATTGACTATATCCGATTATATTCGAGTACGTCGTCTATATCCGAGTATATCGAGTACATCGCCTATATCCAAGTACATCTAGTACATCGCCTATATCCGAGTATATGGAGTATATCGACTACATCCTGTTATATTCATTTCTATTCGAGTATATAAAACAAGTACAACATCGCAAATGCGAATAATATTAGGAGTTGTATAAAATAGTTAGCGCCGCAGGCCGTGAAGAACATGGAAAAATAAAAAAGCGGGGTCGAGGGGCGGCAGCCCCCGCTGAGGGGGGTCAAGGGGGGAGAATCCCCCCTTGAATGCAATAACAGAAGTTGACATCTTGCAAAGTTTTTGTCAAAATTCCCACATTGCCAACTATTGTTATTTCGTCCAATATTTATTTTCGCCTTAGTTATTGTGACTTTCTAAATTTTGGATGTAGATATTTTGGCTTTAGACATTTTGTCCGTTAGACATTTTTACTTAGACATTTTAACCTAGAGCCAGACGAAACACATTTTTATATTGCATTTTGTTAAAGGGAGATGATTCTTTGGCCTCCTGTAGAATTTCGTATAAGGAACATCTTATACTTTGTATGAGGAATTTTTTTTTGTGATTTGGTTTTTGGCGATATTTCACAAGAATGACTAATCTATGAGAAAAGTGGGTTGGCCTGTAGAGGCACCACATTTTTTCATAGTACTTCATTCTCTGCAGAGCTTATTGAACCAACTTTACATTTGTCATTATAGACCAAATGTCGCCATATGGTTCACATGAAAATAAGCGCAGTGACAGCAGTAATTTTATGACAAAATGTACTAAAATATTGGAAAACTCTATTACATTTCTTCTTAGTTTCTAAACATCATTCTCCTATAGGAGATAGATATAGTTTTGCAGATGAACTTTGGACGGTTGCACCAATACCAATGAACACAATTACGAATAAATACTATTTAGTTTCAATGAGCCAGGATCGAAATTTCTCTTTTGTGTTTTTCTATTTTTAATCGATGCAACTCTTTATTTTGAGCAAAAAATTGTTCCGCAGCATGTCTCTAAAATGTATTGTTTATTTTATATCGTTCCTCAAAATCTAGTACTTCATTTTTTTTTAAATTTTCAACCCTGTACGGCTAGCGAAACTAGAGAAATTTTTGAAAGAAAAGTGCAAGATTCGAAGAATTTTTTTGAAAGTGATTTTGGCTTCTATGATTTACAAAAAAATTCCACTAGAAAATGCGTCCGATTTCGGTAAGCTGATTTTCAAAAGAATTTCCTCAATATTAAAAAAATCGTCAATTCAATTTTTCAATTCAAGTTACATCAATCCCAGCATTGTCAAAATGTTGTCTCTGTAATTATCGTAAATAAGTTAGCATTTCAATATTTTGGTATTACGGAATATTAAGTATCCCACTCAATATTTATGTAACTTCTTAAATAAATACAATTAAAAACGGGAAAAGAACTTTTATTTTTTTAAATTCAGAGTAACCAATAGCATATGCACAAACACACACGTATACGCACAGTAACGAGGAATCGATTGTTTATTTATTTTATTTATTTTTTCGATGGCAATTTCAAATGTGATTTATAATGTAGGAAAAAAAATTCATATAATATACGAAACACAAAGTTGATAGTGACTTTGTGAACTCTAGAAATTTCAGATTTCCAACCCTCTACTCATCCATTTCTTTTTATCTTAGTCTGGACGATTCATAAATTAGTATACAATTAGCATAACCTTCAGAAGTTTTTTTTTAAATCCCTTACGTAATCTTATCCGAGGGTAAATTAGATAGATGTGCGGGGAAAACCTCTTAGATGATTAACATGATTAACATGTGATGAACCATGTTAAGCGTCGTAAGTTAGTTTCCTTACATAGTAAATCACTTAATCACGTAGCAATTAATCAATGTTAATCACTGAAGAATTCACTGATTAGTCAAGATCGGGTAGATTATGGTAATTACAGAGGAAACACCAATGAACAACGATAGGGTATTCATGAATTTTCCTACTTACCTAGCTGGTAATAAGAGTAAGTTAGAACATATCATAGAGGTAGACTACGGAGGTAGCAAATGAGGAAATGCTGTTGAAACGAATTATACAAATTACCACCTCATTACTGAACATTTTTGTTACTTTTCCTTCTACTACGGAATAGACAATCGCTCATAATAATTAGTTATATCACCACAATAATCTGAAAATTGAAATGAACAAATCAAATTTGTCGTTATGCAACTCGATGGTATGAATGGCATATTATGTCTTCTACGAAACGATCTCACATCTTTTAACAAATTGCACATCCTAATGCAACCTTACTATAGTCACTGTATAACAGAACCATGCTGAGATAACAACAACCGTGGCGAATGTAACATAAAATTTCTGAACTCTATGACAAATTCCATACTGTTTTGCTGATCTATTTTCGGTACATATTGAACCTGTTATTGTAAAGTTTCGTTAGTTCATCTTATTCCAATCATTAGAAAATAGTAACTAAGCGATTCAGAAATGTTGCATTTCAACACAAAAATTCGTTGTTCAAAGTCGGTGCAATAAGATCCGCCTGGTGCAATAAGATCCGACTTTGTGATAGTTATGTACTTTTTATTTACTTTTCATTTATAAATGAATTCATCTAAAAATTGTGGCCTTTTAACATCACATTATACGCAAATGTATCAGATGCGTTGGACATGTTTCTTTGAATGGGATGATGCTTCTTTACAGATCTATCTATGCACCTTGATGTGTAACACAAACACATATACTCCGATATATATAAACGTACCATCTGGTGATGTTTATGTAATATTACGGATCGAATATCATACTTACCAATATTTTCTTTTCGAAATTCCTCTGGGAACATAATAGTTCTATGTCCTTAAGAAACGGGATACTGATCAACGATGAGTGGTGTGTCAGACTTGGGAATTTATTTACATGTTACTCACGCGCACGTGCTGCAATTTTCTTAACTCATGAGGGTTCAAACGTACTTTGTAAGTAATTTGTAGTGTTGATTAATTACAGGTAAAAGTTACACTTCCATAGTGGTGCGGTGGGTACGCGTATGGTTGATGGTAATTCTTTCGTTTTCTGAATGATCACTTGTGAACTGGTATGTTCAACACTTATTTAGCGTAAAGCATAACAGATTTAGCTGATTTAAGTGACTTTCCTGTAAGTGACATGAAAGTCGTCGGATATCTCAAAATTATTTCTTCCCCCGAAGTAATCCATGAATCGTCTGTATTCAATTCTGTTTGCATTCAATGCAACTTTTTCTAAATGCAAAAAGAATTGAATACAGACGATTCATGGATTACTTCGGGGGAAGAAACAATTTTGAGATCTCGAAAACAAAAGTAAAATTGACAGATTTATCAACCTCAAAAATATGTTGTCGATTTATATGCATTTTTTATGCATAGCAAAAGAAGACAGGAACAAGCAACGTAATATTTGTCTTACAAGAAAGTTGAACTTTTATGTGAGACAAAATATTACGTTGCTGGATCCTGTCTTCTTTTGCTATGCATAAAAAATGCATGAGAATCGACGACATATTTTTGTGGTCGGCAATTTTGTCAATTTTTATCTATATTTTTGCATGACAAAATTAGGTTTTTTTTTCACCGATGTATGAACATATTTGTATAAAATGATAAACATTTGGTGTGATAAAAAAGTTTTTTCACCGAATGTTCGTTTTTAAACTTTTTAAATGCATTTGCGGCATTCGATATAGTTTCTTTTTTTGCTGGGATTGGGTTGGATTGGATTGGGGACTGGGAGAGAAAACGTACTAAAACGTTATAAGCTGTCAAAAGATGTGACAGAAGGATTAGCTAAATATACTGAAATCAAACATTTTAGAGATTTACTCACTGTAATAATCTAGAAGTTATTTCGACAAGAATTTCTTGGCTGATTTCTTGGTATCAGATAGTATAGAAAAAAAAAGAATTCTAACGAGGGTGACTTCACAGTAGGTAGTTGCATACTTTATTCATGATCAATTAGATATATGGGACAAAAAACAAAAAACGTACAACTGAAATCGTAAATGTTAAACAACGTCCATCTTCCACCAGAATCCAAATATACAAATAAAGAGTCTGACTAGATGAGTGATTGTCGAATTAAAAAAAAGAGAGAATCAAATTGTTCTGAATATACCCCCACTAAGTAATTTGTTTATTTACTTCTTTGTAGCATAAATATAGGAGAATTTAAAGAATTCAGTTTTTAATTTTCCGCCTTTAATGCTGCTTATTTTAAGCTTTTCGAGTCGTATAAAGTTTTTGATTTTTCGTATAACCAACACAATAAGTTTGATTATCACATTCTAATAGACGAAAAATTATTTAGTTTAAATATTAGGATGTAGGTAGAGTACAGTGAGTCATTTTATGGTATTGCATGTGAATTTTAATGTTAGAGTAGAATGTTGGTTTTAAATTGCCGTTTTTTTCACTGACATCATGCATAAATATTCTGAATAAATTGAAAACAAAATGGCCTGTATCTCACCAAAAAGACATTCACGTGAAATTACTGGCTCTTAAGTATCGATCCTACACTAGATATCATACCCAGGACGCATTTTGGCCACTCTACAACTACATGTTAAGAGGGATTATTTTGAAAAACAACCTGCCGTGATCGTATATACCATGCGTCGATAGTTCTTTGTCCCAAGGTGACTTCAGATATTTTGTATCTGCCTTCGGTAGATGTCAAGGTAGTCTACCTCTATGATGTCAAATGTGTTCATCGGAAAGGTAAGGTCAATTAGTTGATGACCATGTTTAGACCGAGTTCGGTAAATGTATTGTCCTTTCGACCTTTCGATGCATATAGAAGTATAATATGACCGCGAAAAAGTATGTCCGAATTTGGCATATCGTTAAGCTGAGGTCCTCCACATTCATAATAAGTAATAATTTAATCAAATAATTGCATTAGTGAGGTCACAGCTCTCATCAAAGTTCACGGAGGTTCCATCGATTCTGAGAAATTTTGCGGAAGTCATATTTTCGGCCGATTATCAGCAAATTTTATGAAGGTAATATTTGCCCCAGGAGTACTTGACCTCAGCTTTCCAACGAACCCATACACGCCCGTGTCCTCGCCACCTTACGGAATTGAAATCCGAACTACGAAATCTCATTTTCCGACTTTTGGCCACTTACAACCAACCAGGTATGGAAGATCAAAAATATCTGAGACTGGTTTTGGGGCCTAGGCACCAAGGCCTAACTAGGCATATATAAAAAAAGTCCCGGAAAAAATAGCGCCGATTTCGGTCAGTCGAAATTCAAAAGAATCCCTCAGATGCATTATTGGCATCGAAATAAAAATGTAATTTAATAATTGGTATGATGACATCACAATGCTTTTGCATTCTTATGCATTTTTACATAGCAAAAGGCATGTATAAATAAATGAAATAATCGAAATCCGCCTCTTGAAAATATTCAGGCTTAAATGACGTAATACATCCGATATTCTGGTATGCTTGTCGTCTGTGAAAGGATAAAAAGCGACGTAAGGTGTTGACCTTAAACTGAAAAAACGGTGGTTTAACATTTGCAACTTTGTACGTTTTATGATACAATTAACAAATTTCAATATTAAAATTATTAGCTCAGATTCATAAAACAATTCACAAAATGCACTTTAATCATCATTACAATTTGCAATAAAAATGCAACGCATAAAACTACACTTTTACTGCATTGCATAACACATTTTATGACGGAGCAATGATGTGGCTCTTTGAATTTAGTTCTTACATGAAATTTAGTGAAAACAAAAATTCACATCAAAACGATCATTAGCTGATTAAGAACATTTCCGTGATTGTGAATAATCGAGTTCATTCATTCGTCTGCTTTACCGCCGACAATACAGAACGTTTATACTTTGAATGTGATGTGGAATTTTATCGCAAAGAAACTGAAATGAAGGAGTCCACTATCTGATTAAGATAAGCCATATTGGTTCGCTAAGGCGTTATACTTCTATTTGAATGCAAATTAAATTCAGAAGTAGCACCTACTTCTTTACATTCATGTTGCAACTAACAAATTTCTCTTGATTATCCGATCTGTTTATTTATTTCAGATGCTCAGCTCAGATACCTCTCAGCCAGGGACTATTTTTTTCGAACTTGGAGAGTTCAATGTTTCCGCTGAAAGTGACAATTTTTCTGTGAGTCTTTTTGGAGGGATGCAGAAGATGGCCATTTTTCTCGTTTTATCAAAAATAAAAGAGAGCCACATAAATTACAAATAATGAAGTCGGCTGTCCGAGCTACGGATGTTATGTTATGTACAATTCTAGAAAATTATTTTCTCAAAAATTCACATTTTGGAAAAATTTATGCTTTCACAAGAAACGGTCCTGTGCGTATTTTATATTGTCACTCAGAATTACCTGCACCAAAAATGAATGAGAACACGGCAGAGTAAAGTAAACTAGGAGCGCTTGATTTGGCTAGGGACCTGAACTATCTAGTAACCTTTTTATTTAACGAATAAAATTTGAGTTCATTTTCATAGAGTGTATTAAGTTACTTGTTTGACGTTTCAAAAATGAACTGCTACTGTCTGGTTTATTTTACTCTGCCATGATGAGAATTCTCTAGAAACTCTAGACACTTCTCTAGAAATTTTACAAAATTCTATAGAAATTCTAGAAAATCCGCTAGAAATTACAGAAATTTATAGAAAGAAAATCTTAAATTATTAAATTTTGAAGTTAAATTGTAGAATTATATTTTATCCTGTCACATACGGCTATTCATCTGTTATTGATAACGGCGACAAAAATGATGACAAGCTCTGGGTAATATGGACCTTTATAATGTAAAATGCATGTTAAAAAAATTGAAGTACAAGATTTGAAATCAACAGATAAAAAATACTTTGATTGAGAAGTAATAGACCAGATAATAATACTGGTCATATGCTTGCTGTCTGTAACAGATTGAAAAAGCGTTCTCTAGATAATAGGCCCTGCCATGAGTAAGTGAATATATGCTTTAAGAATATGTAGAAATGACAAAGGTGAGCTTCACATTGAAAAGTTCAAAAGAACAAATCTTGACAAAAAACATGGATGATGTTTAAAATTACCAAAAGCGAAAGTGAAGACGTGCCTTCAACAAATAAAATAAAAATTTGCCCAGAATAAGTATAGAAACTCATGACGACATCAATTCATCGCACACATTTTTACAAATTAATTAGCAATTGAAATACAATTCATATACCAAATCAGATGACATTGAGAGTATCAACCTTGATGTTGAGGGGTTTTGTTGTACTTCAATAACTATTTGATCATAAGCCTCAAAATGGTCATATTTCATGTGAAACTATTCCGTCATCATTGTGGAAGAAACAGTCATTATTTATTTGGTCGAAGTGGTAAACCATTTTTTATGGCTAAGCAAATTTTCCACCACAATTTGATTCATGTATTCGCATAAATTGAAATTAAGTCAGGCGATTTTTATTTTCTGGTTAAAAATCTCGGTATAAAAATCTCTAAAAATGACTAATAAATAACCGTATTTATATAATCCATAATCGTAGAGCTCATGTTTCGATTACTAATTGTTTGAGTAAGCTAATTTCTGTAATACTCTATTTGGTAGTTGTAAATATTTCACACAAAATTTTTTTTCTTTAAGATAAAAAAGTTATTTACTCAGATGATAATGCGCGAGATTGCGATAAAAAAAAATCCGCTGAATATGTAAACAAAACACCTACTCCGTAACATTGTTTGTGCGTTCGTTGCTTTCAAGACAAAATGTAAGATGCGATTGTCTTTAGGATCACGAAGGAAGTTTGTTGAGCAATTAACCTTGCATGTTCTAAGCAAACAATTTTAAAAACGAAACAAGAACACATATTTGTTAAAACCATAATCGCATTATGACTCTGTCGTTGTTTTTTTTTAGTTACAATAGATTCTCACATTACAGATTTATTCTAACGAATTTTTGAAAACAAAATCTTCGAAAAAATGAACGGTGGATTTTTTATAGTGTTAGTATTGAATTACTACTTGGAATTATCAACGTTGAGGTGATATACGAACGTTAAACTTTATATGATGATGAGTATGTTTATGATAGTGTCGACTGCACTATTAATTTTAAGATTTATTTTAGTAGGATGAAATATGCATGCAGTGTACGTTGTGAATTCACAAACAAAAATATGTGGAAAATAAAATAGAAATAAATTATTTAGATCAGTAAATCACACAATAATGATGTTAAGATTCCTACTTAGGGACAGGACCACGTAATCTAATGGAATAGAACATTATCCCAAATCGTTCTTCATTCAACCGTTCGTCAATTATTAATATTTAATATGAATCATGAGGTGCATAATATTGTGGCTATGACTGTCTATGACTGTCAATGTGACAATGTGACACTCAGTCATTCTACTCGAAGAATTCAGTATGGAGGAAAAGAAGTTTGTCATACAAGTTCAAGGTTCTGAAAGAACAGGTTAAGGCACCCACGGAGGCGGGTGACACACACATTATGACAAATAGACACATTTTGTTGAAGAGACTCATTACAGATTGTTTAAAATGTCATCTTCAAGAAAAAAAAAAGTTTTTATCAAGGTCACATTTAAGTTCAATAAAAAGCATCTATCTGTCAAAATTTGTGTGTGATCTACTCAGAGGTGTCTTAACTCTTCTTTCAGAACCTTGATACAATTGTTGTCGTACAAGTCTGTCATTAGAAGAAATATGTTTTTTGAGCAAAATGCAATTTCAATTAGACTTAATAGGGATGGACTAGCCCTTCATACAAACATTTTGTTCGAGCGTTAAAGCAAGCAAAAGTAAATACGAAATGTTCAATGCTGTTAGTGAGTACCATAAATTTTCAAATTTTGCTTGACGTTCGATCGACCTATCAATGTGTTTGTGTATTTTGTGTATGTTATATACATACATTATATCGGTTTACTTTAGCTTCAGTTTTACGTCTACGTATAGATCATCTTCATAGGAAATGTCATCCACGTTAAAAAAAATCTCATAATATCATTTGACAACAAAATGCAAGTTTTCAATAATTTTATTTTATTCAAACTTAAATATTTGGTTTTATAAATGGTTGGATGATTGGTTGGTTGGATGTTACTTGTTAGACAATATAACTAAGAATGTCCTCTTATTTCGGTTACAGTTCGAAGAGGATATAAAATTAGTACAATTTGCTATTAATAGATGGAGCGTATCACGTAATGCTCAGCTAATTTCAATGTAATCAAGATTTAAACGAGGCGGGAAGCTGCAATATTGTACATAAATGAATGTATTTAACGAAACTTAAGTGAGGTTACGTCTGAAAGTACCGTATAGTATCTTGAAGATGATCTATTGCCGGTTTACCGATTTAGTCGGATTTGTATGGGTAATTTTTCAATTTGACGTTCGATCGTGGTATGAATGTGTTGGTGTTATACATACTTAATATCGGTTTCAGTTTTACGTCTAAATATTGCCAGTTTATTTCTAATTAGTGTAAGAAATCGAGCGGCAAAAAAGATTTACACAAATAACCATTTAGTGCGACGAGACTTCCCTTCGTTTGGCCTGCAACTAACGAAATCAATATCAATCGCTCAAAACAGGTACGTGAATAACTATTGTAAGTATAGTTGTATGGTTCATTGTGCTATTTATCTTCGGCCGAATAATAATGCAAAGAATTCGGCGTGCCTTGATCACAGTCAAGAGAATTACTCATGTTTATCAATTTTTTGCAACCTAAAACCGAGCAATTACGATTGATAAAATTGCATATTTGCGTTGTTTTCTTTAAGTATCTTTTTATATCCGATTTAATGCAGTTATTTTTAGTATTTAGTCTGAAACCGAACACATTCAGACAAATATTCTGAGAAATGTGTAACTTATAGTTACTAACTATGATGAACGAATGACAATTTGCCGCAAAGATAAGCGATGAATAATTTAGCAACATTTATGTGTATCCTCGCATTATTAATATTTATTGTAATGAATTTCGTCATGGCTTGTTTGTATAAACAAGAAAAAAAAATCTTTCAAAAATATTATTATTCCATATAACCATTACACCGTTTGCTTGAAGGTTTACTCACAACATGTAAAATCTAAAACTGTACCTGAGTTCAAATAAATCTTCACCGATGAATTAAAAAAAAAACTGCTTTCCTAGAATTTATTATTGAATTTATAAACAAACTGTATTTTTCCAGCTCTTCAGTCAATAAAATAAAATAGTTTTTGTGAATTTTTATAATTAAATTATCATTGTATAGGGCCACAATCGCCTCAAAAGCCGAAATTAATGGTACGTTCTTCCTCTCTGATGTTAATATAAATTCAGTGGCATTCGGTATACGCAGTGTATACATATATACTGCCATTACATTGGTGCACGATCAAGTCAAATATTTGTTTTGTGTGAAACATAAAAATTATAAAATTTTCTATTTTTATTTTCAAAAATAAATTGTTTGATTTACCAACAAAACAATAAACGGTTTTATTCAGAATCTGTATTTTGTATGGTAAAATTCTCTAATAATGAATGCAATGCACAGACATTACGCTATTCTAATGAACATTTTTAATTACATCTGCTGAACAAATGATGAATTTCGGATTATTTTTAATTCGACTGTGCTGTGTGAGGGCGGTCCATTTCTTTTTTATTATTTATAACCGGAGGGCGTCTGATTGATTTAGATATTTTGTGTCAAATTACTGATTATTTCACTCTTTTTGATGTTCTAAATTTACAAATGTTTTGTGACGCAGGTATTCTGAATATTTATGAATATATACCAACCACATGGCAAACCAATTTTTTTTTTATTTGGTTGACCTAAACAACAGATTTTTTTTATTATTATTCAGTTTTATGCCACAGATAAATAATCACGAACACATGAATTCCATAAGTTACGACCTATTATGTCCATGTCGTTCTACGGGTCAGTCATAAACCTCTTGTTGATGGTACTTAAAAATTATCTAGCCAGCATCTTTGAACTATATTACCATGTACCTATTTTAAAGGTCCTGTTTGACTTGAGGGTCATCCGAATTACGCTTCTAACAACGAAAGTCTTTGAGAGAAAGAGAAAAGTGAGATTACATGTTAACTAGTTTTATGCAAATAGTTAGAGATCTTTATAGTTGCGTGCATCAACATTTTCATTTTATGAATTCCATCCATGAACTGAATATGGAAGGTTACAGTGACTAACATTCTAAAACCAACCAGTATTTTTGAAAGTTTCATAAGTTACAATGTTTAACATGTCAAATGTCAGTGATTTGTTTATTGGTTTTCCTACTGATACGCATGTGACAATGCCAGTTGTATTAAATTATTATGTTTTGACATTTTAAAAGCTGGGAAAAGTTAAAATATCAAGAACAACAACTTTATTAGATTGGCTGGATTTAGAATGTTAGCATTTTAGGCAAACAAATACACATCAGTACAAGAGAGTTAAAAATGCAAATTATTTTTGGATGTTTGGCCATGGCCACTCACTGTAGTATTGTCTACTAACCTAAGATGTGTCTTTTTGCAGTCGCATTTAACCAACGCACTTCAAGCAAAAGTGCTTCTAATGACAGCTGCCAAATAGAGCACTATTTTGTATGAAAATTTGTTCAAAATATTTTTACAGTGCAAAAATTGTTCGTTATAATGTCGAGTTTCAGTTCTCTATTTAGAGTACCACTCATGCTTGAAGTGCGTTGATTTAACTCGTTGTCGATCGTGAAAGCCTATACATTTAAGCCATCATAAACATATCAGTAAATGCAATGTTCGGCCACTACCTGTGGTATTATCTACAAACTTATGCCTTCGATTTTGTTATTTCCTTTGAAAGTCCTTATTTAAAGTTCACGGTGAGCTTAAATTTTTTAAAAGTTGGAAGTGCATGTATACCCAAAATGTTATTGCTGTTTAGAGGCGAAGGGCTGCTCACTTTGATCTATCAAAATTTAAAATAGTGATTTACCAAGGTAAATCAAGGTTCTGAAAGAACAGGTTAAGACACTTATTTAGTTTTCTTCAAGTTGACATTTCAAACAATCTGTAATGGGTGTGTTCAACAAAATGTATCTATTACAAGCAAGGGACAAGCACTTAAACATTAAAAGATAGATGGTAGCATGCAATTTAATCAAAGATTTCAAAAGAAAAGCGAACGTTGGCAGTGGATCAACTCGATCGTGAACAAATCAAAAGTTAATTTAGGTCAAGCGGACGATCCAACAAATACGCTTTTAGTGAACGACGAAACTGATTGATGTTTAGAGAATTTCTAATAATTGACGGAAGACCATTGAACATGCAGGACCAGAATGAGAAGGCATCGTTTGCCATAATTCGAAGAAATTTTAGGTTTATTGAGCAAGTAAGAATGCCTCGTGTCATAACGATTGAGGTTGCAAGAGAATTGCAACGAATGATGTTTCAGTCCATTAACACAGCAAAAAACGAATTTGCATACGGCAAATTCATACATCCGCGGAACGGTCAGCATATTCGGGAACTACCTTAAACCTTATATACCTTAAAGGCAACCGATAAGCGGCTTTGAGTGCCCTTTCATGCAATACGTGAAGGTGATCGATCAACGATTTCCTGGTGGAACCCCAAACTCTAACGCAATAGGTCAAGTGGCAGTGAAAAGTAGAAAAGTAAATTAGGCTTTTCTTCGGTAATAATCGAAGACGCTTGTGGACTCGTCGAAACAAGATCGAGCATAAATGCGAAATGTGTTCTTCCCAACTCAGGAACTGATCAAGAGTCAAGCCGAGACACTTGACAGAGGAAAAGACTTTAATCTCGACCAAGGGCCCTCTCAATAGAACAAACTGACAAATTAAAATGAAAAATCTTATATTTGAATGTGTGTGTGATGTCAAAAGTAAAGGGACCCATAATGTCAAAAGCAAAGCAAAGTTGACGTTTTCGTGTTAGTGGTGTGTGTGATATAATTTTTCAATGAATTCCGGTCATAATTCCTCTAGGTAGTCTACCTCTATGATCTCGACACCATCAAACTTCAGAATAGGCTGATCATCGATCTTGGAACGTGTACGAGTTTCGTTTTGCTCAGGTTGAGGGTAAGCTTGTTTCGACGAAAACATTCTGCAATAATAAGCCGGTCATCAGATAGATCTGAAACGTTTTCAGCAACGATCGCAGACGAGAAAAACATATTCGTATCGTCAGCAAATCCGAATGGAGCAGAACGGATTGGTGGATTGAAGAAATCATTGATGAATACAATGAAAAGCAATGGCGACGATCGACACATCGATCAGTTGACTACCAACCCCATTGCACCCACTTCAAAGCAAATTAGAAAGAGACCAATCGATTCAATTTTCTTTGGTTGATGTGCTCGTTTTTTTATGCTAAATATTGTTTTAAAAGAATCAAAAAACACTCAACGAATAAAACTGCTGAAAATTTGCAAGCAGAGTGGCAATTAAAAAAATCTGAAGAAAAAATTTGTCGTAATTAGACCTCTAACTACTGATATCATTTAATTTTGTAGTGAATCAATGAATGAATGAATCAACACACACTCTCTTTTGTAAATCAGCTGTTATACGCTTGTATGAATCGAATGTAATTTTCTTTTGCTATATAACACAATCGTTTTTATTGAGCAATATACCAAACACACGAAACTCAAACACATAATTTCTCTGGTAAACGCCATATAGCGTTCTAACAAGAACGTCAGACTTCAGTCTACATAAATCCACGCGTCGACCGCGAACAGAAAATTTTGTGTGTTGTTTAAAGCCGGTGTTATAGTGAGTATCTATCGCGGAGTTGTGTGTATATAATAATAATTTTGTTCGCAACACAGTGTCGATTGGAATTATAATCAAATGGTATTTCGATTATAGAAAAAATATTATTTATCATTCGAAATGAAGTAGTCTCAAATTTGCGGATTTGGAATTTTTTTGTTTGATTTTTTTTTATATAATTTATGGTACTTGTGTGTGATTAGGTCACTTAAATCCTAAGATAAATTCACCTATAAAAAAATAGCAAAATAAAACTAATTATAGACGATTGGTGACACTGTTGTGGTTCGCGGTGCGTTTTTTATATATGTATCGAGTTGGTTCTTTCATTTTATTTATTTTTATTCAGCCACTTTGTTTGTTGGATTTGTTTTGTAATCAAAATGATTAGCAAGAGAATTTTTTTAATTATAGAAAATGAAAGTGTCATCATTTAATTAAACGGATTATTTATACGTATTGTGATTTCTCTAGAGAAGAATTTAAGAGAAAATTGGATGATTTATTAATAGAAGTGGTCGAACGGAAAAATAATAATAATGCCAAGAGAGTAATATCATTCCCGATGATGTGCAATTATTTAGATAAAAAAAGTTTTTTTTTCAGAGGAAATAATATTCGAAAGAAAAATTTTCTAATCTTGTTAACGTTCAATTGGATAAAGTGCGTTTGGTATTTTTTTTTCTTTTCTTTTAAACTCAATATACATACCCGTATGCAGTGTAAAATGGTGATAATTCAAGTCATGTGGGTTATAATTACTTAAAAAACATTATATCTCTGAAATATTGTCATAGAAAATGCATTGCATATATACATATACAACTTACCTACCTACCTACATGCACTTTGTATATATATACTTATGTGAATAACAATGATAATGACCGGAGTTTGTTCAAGAAGTCTTTATTAAATATCGAAAAAAAGAATAATTTTTGTAGTGGGTGGATAATTTTTTCGGTTTTGAGAGAGAAAAAGGTATACGAACAACGTGTTTCACTTTCAATTTTCAGGTATCCAATAATAAAAAAAACTAATAACAAGAAAACTCTGGTTAGATAAACATTATGTTGAATATTACCTAAAGTATAGTTGGAATGATTAAATATAAAATAATTTCAACACAGTGAATGTGTGAAGACTCTAAGAGTTTGGAGAAAACTTTTTTTTATTTATTTAGTAGAATGTATACAAACTTTAAAAAAGAGAGATCAATGATCAATGATGATGTGTGCCAGCAAAAATCTGGTGGCAAAGAATGTGGTGAATAAATTTTTCCGATTTTCTGATTAGCTAATTCAATTCAAATTCCATTCGAATAATGAAACATCAATGTTCTACCTCTGCATGTGAACCAACACAACCCCTTTGAGTTTTAATGTGGTTTCATTCATTAAATTCAATTTTAAGTAGCACCAAATGTTCATTTCAATCTATTCCACATACCCCATCGAAAACGGGAATGGACATTGAACATGCAATCGAATGAAGTTTTTTTTTCGCTTCTCCTTCATTTCACTCAAATATTATGTTGGAAACAATCTGCTTCGATATAAATGTTGTGGGATATATAAACACAAAAATTTGACCTAATTTTTATTGTTTTTATTTGGATTCTTGGTTCGAATAATTTAGTTCAATCGTTTTGCTTATATTTAAATCTGTTGCTTTAAGTCCGCAACACAGAAGTGGAAGAAGGAAAATATTGATGAAGAAAAATGTGATGGCTTGTTGAGAAAATCAATCACTTTCACTATAACGAATCACGAAAAGCGATGACTCAGTATCCTCTTTTATTACGATTTCGGTAAACAATCCCATAAATATCACATTTCTATTGCATGGGGTGAACTTAATATGTTGCTTAAATTATGCATGGAGGGGTTCCCAGTTAGATATGCGTGTGTCGCATATTACAATTGAAAAGAAGAGGAATGAAAAACTATCAACAATTTGATGAAATATTTAATGTTATTAGATTATAACCGTTGATACAGTAAAACATTTTCGGGTGAATTTTATTTTCATGTAAACAACATCGCCAGATGTAACGTACTGGGAAGGCGTATATCGTTATAAATGCAGTAAAAACGATGGGATACTTAATTAACCTTATCAAAAAGTTTATCTTTTATTAAACAAAAAAATTAAATTTCTCAGTCAACCGAATCAAAAACATTTTTTAAAACGTGTTGCGAAGGTACGAACATATATCTCTCTCTCGATATAAAATCAAATTCAAAAGGCAATAAAGAAGATAATACCACAGTATTTATGTACTCATTGCATTAATTTCCGTTACGTTTTCGTTGTTTCAAAATATAAAAAAAAAAGAATAACACGACAAAATGGTCAAAAGTAAGAAATAAAACGAAAAGAAATGAAATTAAGCTAATTCATGTCAGGGACTAAAATAAGAATTTTTTTCGGTGTAGCCACATCTTGTCCCATGTTTTTGCTCTGAAGGGGCCAAATCTAATTTTTAAAACAAAACTTGAAATAAGTGATCTCGTCTTAGGCGAATAAAGTCGCAGACTTTATTTTAATTATGTTCCTTAACTGGAATCACTGGTTTTAAGATTTGACAACGAATTTTTTTTAATTTCAAATTTTTAAGATTGAGAGATTTCAGAATTTTTCCTGAAAGAAAAGAAATTGCGAGCGGAGCGAGCTAAATTTTTTTTAAAACTTACTTTCGATGATACAAAAATTAGCTGCGGAATGTAAGCGATTATGGACTTTTGGAAAAGTAGAAAACATTGATCTTACTTAAACCAGGTGTCTCTAGACCAGCGATACGAAATGGAATTGTGTAAGATGAAGCCCTTTTTTACTGAAAATTACATGAGACAAATGAGGACTCAGACCCAATATCAATTTGTGTAGAGATGTTTTGATTTCATTGAATGTCTATAAATTTTGTAAACACTTCTGCAGATTAAATCCACAGATCTTAAATTTGAGAATTTAAACAACACGAAAGTATAATAGAATGAAAGTACGGTTCTACTCCATGACTGTATTTAAAGGTGTCCTAATGGAAGTAATTTTTCAAACTGAACGAAGTATTCAAAATAGTGATCTGCATTAAAACCAGTCTGAAATGATCCTACACATTAATTCTTCGATTGTATTTGAGATTTATGGAGAGAAATTCAATGAAAAACCGGTAATACCGGTATTACAGTGTCCGGTATTACCGAAAACCGGTATTGCCAAAAGCCTTCCGGTTTCCTTTACCTAGTTAAACCTACCTTCTGGTGACGTCGTTTCTTTCTGTGCTGCGGGAAAAACTGGCCGGGAAATATCTAGATAAGTCTGCAAACTTGAAGTTAGAATTTTGGCGTTGTAATTCAAACTTTCGAACTCATGACCGCTAATGGTGTCGCATTCTGCGTCTGAACTTAACAAATTTAACGAATGATTCGGTTTTCGTCTTTAAAGTTATTTTATTTTATCCTAAAATTTTCTTGAAAATCGTGCTGTTCCTCAACAATTGTCATTTGTGACGCAAATTTTGTTGGTAATTTATTGGTTAAAATTATTGAGTTCAGTCGAAGCATTAATTGCATGGTGTAAATATTCTCCTTAGTTAGAAAATCCGTTTCACCATATGATACAGTGAAATTTTTGTAGTGGTAAATGTCGACGGCAGTGTCGCCACTTTGAGGGGCACTGTCGCCAATTGCCTACATACTTTTTCCTTACTTTAGTCCCTGATTCATGTAGTACTTTGAGCCGGTTTTTTCGGTTTTAGTGCGCTCGTTCAAACAGCGCTATGCTTCATTTCGATGAAGCAATTTTTTTTACTGAGCACAGGAAAAGGGTTCGTTACAGTATGCAATGCAACGATCAAATTTGTAATTCATTTTAATCAAAATGTTATAAAAAAGTAAGTGAATTATTGTACACCATCAAGATGCAAGTCAGTATATATTGAGTGCAATAAACAAAAATTTTGTTTTTGTTAAAAGTAAAACTTAAAGAAAAGAGAACATTCAAATAAACATTTCATGTATGCGATGTGGTTGGGTTGGGATCAAAGAGTTCAATATTTAAATCGTTGCCAGTCTATTTTTATTTATTAAAGAGAATTCTCAGGTCGAGATTGTGTAAAGCAAAATTATTTGTGCGATTATGTGGGACAGTGTGGTCGGCTTGGTTTAGAAAAATCTTAAGTGATCCTTAACCGTACAAAAAAATTCTGAAATAAATTCCGGTGGAAGAGATAATAACAACAAAAACTGAATAAAGCTTTTTGTTGCATTATTGGCCCACTATTCATTGCCATTTTTCAGTAGAAAATTATGTCTTTAATAACTTCCTAAAGAAAATAATGACATACTCAAAAACACCAAATTGATATGATGAGAGGTTGAGTTAAGAGAAATTTACATAATTGATAAATTACATCAATTTATCTTCATTTCTTTCTTTATCCCTTTCTGGCTTTATTTTTTTTGTATTTAAGTCGACTTATATACGTATAATTCTCCCGCTGGCCTCCATGCGTTTGTTTGTTATATTATAAAATTTAAAATAGATTTTGGATTTAAACTCTCTTCAATTGGATTGAACTTAAGATTTATTAATTTAACATGCAAATTTATGAAGGAACACTTTGTATGAGTCTCCTGCTTGTATAAATCATTGTCGAAACTGACGAAAAATATTTTAATTTATTTTGTGTATTAGTTCAATAACATTTAGCATTTCGATTTTTGCGGTCGTGTTGGCAGAAGGTGAAAATAAACCACAATTTAAATTGCATAATTATTTTTAATATTAGTTATTTGTTAGCAATTGTGTTGTGAAAATGTTTTTGCCTAACCTTTCCCTGTTACGAAGCATGTCACTGATAATTAAATTCCATCAAATCTATTACTTCTTTTCTTCGAACCGATACAAAGTCCTAAACAGCTTTATTAGTTTTCACGTTTTAGCATACCGTAGTCAATAGCATAGTGGTTAACTCACTTGCTTTCCACTACTTGATTGGGTTGCCATTCATTATTTTAGGGAAAACCTCATTACTTCACTAGTAAAATAAAATCCACTAAACTACGGTAGTAGATGTGTAAAGATTGAATCGTTTCAAGTCAAATGAAAAGTTGAGTGTAGAGCTTTCGCACGACTTACATGCATTGTTGGAAGAAACAGTATAAGACTTCTAGTTTCACTTACCACTGACACAGAAACGTATTTCGGTAATGAACCCTTCGAGCAGATCATTATTGTTATCAGCACACATTTTAGTGCATAATACCTCACTAGCCAACGTTCGCTGTTTGTTTATATTTGTTGTCGCTGAATTTAGACACAACAGAGTCAGTTATGATTCATAACAAATATAAATAACAAAATGTTGAACACATCTGCCACGATGTTATGACAAATTTTGTTCACTCAATTCTCGTCCCACAAAGCATTCGTTTCCTGTATCTTAAAAACGCTAATCACTTCCTTCAATTAATTTAATATTGATTGATATTTAAGTGACATAAGCAAGCAATTTTTCCAAAGACGAACAAAAAATGGTTCAATTTTCGCACATGAGAAAAAAAGAGCATTCTCTCGACTGGCTGTCAACAAATCCCATATACTCTTAGTTTATAGATGTGCGATAAACGTCGACGACCGAATATACAAGAGCAATGTGCCAAAAACCCATGTAATATTGAAGTAGGTTACCATTCCTAAGCATACCACAACATTTTGTTTGTTGAAACTGTACGTTCATTTATTATACGTAAGTTGGCTTTTAACGTCGCTCTGCGAGAAATCAAATGTATTTTATTAGTTGAAAAGACTACTCCACTTTAAATTTTTGTTTAAAATAATTAAATCACGCATTTTAGCAATATAACATTCATGTGCAAAAAGAAAGACCCACACTGATTCTGCTTATAAGTTTGATGTTTATTAACCTTTACACACTTAGAAAAGAAAGCTCGGCAATGATACACAAGTAAGAATAACATCAACTATCAAGAGCTATTTCTGTTTCGACGCTATTTGTGCTCGTAATCTTTTAAATATCTGATAACAAGTTTTTCATCTGATGATACCGAAGCGATATAAATCCTTTTCGTACTCTTCTTCTTTTATTAAAAAAAAACCGAATGATAATGGAGAAGAATCCAGTTTTAAATTAATTATTCGGTTCGTTTAAGTTCATTTCATAATTTATACGAATACTTGAACGTTTAATGATTTTTGTTTACATTTTTTTGTTTTTCCATTTTAACTTCTAACGAAGATTAAATGAAGAAGAAAATATAAAATGGAACGCGGCAACGTTCAAGGAAATCACGGTATCACACAATTTCCAAAAAAAAATATTGTGCAATGGAAGGGGAAAATTGCTAAAATGTTCGCAAAAAGATTACACGAGTCGCTACCGCCTCTTTGTACCGAGGGGAAAGTACTCTCAGAACGAGTATGACAAATAACTCATTTCGCTTGATTTCTATGATTTCGAAATAATTCCAGGATTTTCCGGATTGAGATTTTTTTCGTGGTGCTGAAGATTCTTGGTGGTTCACTTGACTCCAGATTTTCTTTAGTATGAATGATTTTCGTAACGATTGTAACGAAATTTTCAATGATTTTCTGAATTTACATTTTGCTGTCCATCTTTCGTTGTTATATTAAAGTAATGCTGAATATTGGCACTTGAGCTGCACTGTGGAGGGCATCACTTTTCTATGAAAAACTGAGTGTGAGTTGTCGTGTCTCTAATTTTTTCCATATATTTTAGACGTACCGTGATCTTTGCTAAATGAGGTTGACAGCTTGCACCTCAAGTGCCAATACGGGGACGATTGTGGGTATGTTTCAGTCTAACTATTCTTTGTTCTAATGCGACTTTCGAATTTTAACGAAACTATGAAAAGGTCAATTTGATTGAAACCGATTTTCAAAGATCGTGTTTACTCAGTAGTATTATTTGTGTGTTCTCACCAGCTTCAGATTTCTTGAAATTTCACAAAACAAGCATTAACCACGTATTCCAGTGATTAAATTTGATTTAATTGGCAAACAACTAAACAATTAAGGACGGAACTGCATTCACACTACGTGCACATTTTCCACGTTTTGGTTTACTCATTTGAAAATATTCGATTCATTGCCAGACTGTAAGTTTTTTTATTATCAAATCGTTCATGATGTCCCTGATATTTTTATGATTCTTTTTGCCTTGTGACATAAATCCCCGGAGTAGTTTTCCCCTCGCTTGACACTGAATTAGTTATTGTATTGATTTAAGTTTATATTGATAAATTTACGCTGAATTTACTCGTGACTTGGTAAAAGTTGAATAGGCATATATGGTACCCACGCAGGACGAACGTAAATTGAGGTGTGATTTGTATAAATGTTATACGCAAAATTATTTGAACGGTTAAGTGCGCATATTATATTCTCTCTACTACAGTGCATTTTGCATTTTTCGTTCGAGTCGCTTTGTGTGGTCATTCAGGTTCTCTTACTCTTTAATCATGTAATTATTTTCCGCATCAGTGTAATCAAAATCGAATCGAAAAAAAAATTGCCATCAAATTGATGACAATGTGATAAGGAGACTCTTCTAAACAAACTTATACCTCAAAGATATGTGATCATTATTATGATACGGTGGGTTGAATATAAAAAGTATACTTGAATCGCTCCGATTAAAATCGGCTAGGTATGGTGGTCACAAATAAAGTTTCATCTTTTCGGGTAGTCTTATTTTATAATGCGTTGTCAGGATTAAGACACTTACGTACGTAAGTATATTGTAAGCGAATGTGTATGGATATTAATTGTAAAGGCACGGACGGAAAGATGAAACTTCATTTTTGATGAATGTAAATTAAATCAAAATTTTATAACAAGAGCTTGTTATCAGCCGGTTTAATATCTGAAAAAAAAATTTAATCTGTCTTAATGCCAAGAAGATCATTATACTTAGCAGTTGCATTGAGTTATTTATTTCTCATTCACGGAGACTTTTATTGCAATTAAACCGACGGCAAACGACATTAAAATTGGTTTAAAAAATCCATTTTGAAATATTTTTTTATTCAATCAACACTTCCAATTTGCTACATTCTGCGACACACTTTCTCATATCAATTCTTCGATTAGATCTACACACCATATTGAACTTAAAGAATTTCTAAATCAATAACCGAACCACACAATACCATTTTTTGCTTTTTTTCATATAAAGGTAAAGGTTCATTTAAGGCGTCTGACTCTATAGTATACAATAGACATCCAATGCGGAAATAAAATGCATAGACAAATTTGCATAATAATATTATTGATTGTCTGTGCAACATTAAATGAAATCATTTCAAGAAAACTGTGCGCTAAAAAATTTCCTAGACTTCTGCAATTCTCTTTCATATCATCAAAAACCATTGATCCTCGCTGGAGGCGCAACAATTTAGTTTATTTTATGGAATAAAACTCACTTAAAGAGTTAATTAAATTCTTTTGAAAACAGAAGAAATAAAAAAAAAAAAATGAAGAAGAACACGAAGAAGAACTAATAGAGTCTATGATGCTGGTTTATTTTCCTTATACGATAACTCAATGCATCTTCTGCAAACCTAAAGTGCACAGAAAGAATGGCAAATGCCACTGGTATTTAAGCATTTCTATTTATAATATAACGCTTCAGTAGTTTAGGTTTTTTGTAAACTTATATATCTCATTAATACAAGTATTTTATGAAAGCTTATTGAAACCGATTAAAAATTGTGTAAATTTGAAATTCTTTTTTTAGATAAATTACTTCTGGTGTTGTTGGTTCAATGTTTATAATACGGTTAATGTTCGATGTTATTTTTGAAAGAAGAAATAAAAAAAGAGTGTCTACCCGCCTTAAGATATAGTTTTGGATTAAGTGTATCGAGAAACCAGGTAAACTGAGTGTTTCTGTTTCTATTAAACGTAAAATTTATGAATAGTTTCTGCAAGATTGGAGAGAAAAAAAAACTTCGTCATTGAACATCGATGAAAATTGGAGCGGAATACAAATTTTGAAATAAAAATAGTTCGGAAAATCATCGAAAATAAATTGGCAATCGAACATTTTGGTATATTGATATGATCACAGTCCATATTGACTTGAATGCTTTGTAGGAAAATGTCTCGTCTTGCATTTTCAATTATGTAAAAATAAACGGTACTCTCACTGCCTTTCACGATGGGTAAAATCACCGAAAAACAAAAAATTAAAAATCAACGCACTTCAAGCATTAGTGATACTCTGTATAGAGTACTGAGACTGTACAATGTATCAAACACATTTTAGCACTGCAAAAAAATCTAGCAAACGTTTTCATATAAATTAGTACTCCATTTGGCAGCTGTCGCTAGAAGCACTTTTGCTTCAAGTGCGTTGAACAATGTTTTTTTCGTATTAAAAAAGAAACATTTCATTGTATCGTCATACCTGCATGAGGAAAATTATATTAGGGCTAGAAGGGCACTAAGGAGAGTTCACTAAAGTATTTATCTCAGTTAACCGATCGCGGTGGTAAAATCTTTTACTTTTTCCTGCTTTACTTCGGACACGTATAGTTGCTAATCGTGTCGGCCGTATGTTTATATGTCGGGCGTGTACGGCGTACATATTACACGTAGCAACCATATTTGTCCAAAATAAGGCAGTAAAAAGGCTCCCTGGCAGCCAGTTATTTATATGAGACGTTAAGTTTTCTATCAGTATAGTATCCAAGAGTAACATAGTGTCAGAGCAAACATTTTTCTTCTTAGGTAATGTGATAATATGGCATATGTTTCACACCATGGGTGGCCTAAAAGCACATATATAGGTTCTTGGTCTAGTTTCCACAATTTTATTTTTATTTTTTATTTCTATGAATGTCCTTAGTATTTCGCATAAATCTTGTTGACTTTAATACTTTAATAATAACATCACAGAAATAATCCAAAATAGTGACTCCCGTCTGATCCACCTTCATCACAGCTATTTGCCATCAAGGTTTTATCATCAATGAAAATTTCTGGTTATAAGAGAAAACGATAAATTTCTTCGAATTCGGTGTTGCGAAATAATGTATTTACGCACTTTGAAAATATGTTTCACCGATGAAAAGAAACGATACTGAAAAATGAACCAATTTTCACGTTTTATTTATACAATTTACAATGGCCTATACACCATGTGTGTTATTCAACCGGCAACACATTGCGGTAGACCTAATTTTTTAGGGCCAAGAAAATGCCGCCTATACATACAATAACATGAGAAATTTGATTAATTCGTACACAACATTTTAAAAGTTATTTTCGCAATATTTCTTATTGGAATTCTTGTAAATGACCGACTGCCATCACATTTTTGCCAAAGTACTCCCATATCACACATTATTATTTTCGGCATTCAACGATCTATACAAAGACACATATATATCTAAAATTGCATATTTTGTTCTATCTCAATATTTAATATTTACGCAGATGTTATAATTTTATGGGTTTTCGTTCGAGAGAAGAAAAAAAATACCGAATTTTAACGTTTTTAGTTCGTTTTCATCTTTATATATATTTGTTTTAAATAACATCGCACTATTATTAAAATTTATGACATGGAAATGAAAAAAAAGAATATTTTACCATTTTTTTACTTACGTGGGATCTTCTATCCAACATTTGTATACAATTCCCAAATCTTCTAACCGAATGAAAATCAAAAAAAAAATATTTGAAAAAAAAACGCAATAAAATGGGAGAAGAATGGTTCTAGCCAGTAACAATCTTCAAACACAAAAAAAATATTCGAAAAAAAACGTAATCGATGATAAAATGGAAGAAGAATAGAACCAGAAACAAGGTCGCTTAATTATACGCAACATTGTTAGATAATAAAACGCTTTCAAGGTGAAGTAAATTTTTGAAAATTTAAGCGATATTAGGCGTTAGGCGTTAATTGAGCGAATTAAGTGATTATTTTACCGTAAATAGGAGTAAATAAGAATTGCCAACAAGAGCAGAGTTTGCTGAGTTGGAATTTTCTATTTTCCCCCCGTGTAGAGCACAACATGAAAAACCAAATCTTTTCTTTCATAATAACAATTTACAAATTATACGATAAAATGAGGAAGTCGAGGTTGGAAGTTTTCAGCACCGTGGTCAAAACGACAACTTTTCGGTCCGTGTGACATATCCTACTTTATATTCTAAATGACCACATTCCGAACACAGCTTGGAAGAAAAAATGGGAAATAAAGTAACATTGACAGAACTTGGAGTGGGAAATAAAAGTGAGATAAAAAGTTTTTTTTTGGCATCTATCTGGTGAGAGAATCTGGTCAGCCAGAATATACAAATATTTTCATGCATTAGGGACGAAAATGAGGTATACATTTTTCTTACACTATATCTCAAGACAATTCAGGCGAGAAAATTTATGTTTTGTCGTCTCTACCTCTTTAGAAAAAAAAAATCTATATCGAGTTAATGTTTCATAAAAAAACGGTAAAATGTTGGAAGTTCCAAATCGAGCGATTCGCAGCCGCAAAACTTCTCTTTTGTTGGATTTTCCTGTTTTCTCGCCTGGATAAAGAAGAAACTATTCTTTTGTTACGTTTTGGGAGCTCCCACGTTTATTAGATTGATTTATTGGGAGTTTTGGACTTGGTGCCACCATATCATCCAACAAGTTTCGTAGATCAAGAGTATGAACTGAACATGCGAAGTGCGTCTGTTTAAACTTGGATGAGTTTATTGTAAGACTTTTTTAACTTGTAAATTTCATGAGTTTTTATTTTGTATTTTTAATTGTTTCACGATGCGGTGACAGATTTTTTCCATTAAATTATTAATTCCATAAGTGCAAAAAAAGAAAAAACCGACACAAATGAAATATTTGACGCAGACACTGTTTGCGTGACTCCATTCTAAAAATCAATTAAACGGCAGAATCTTGAAATTTAATTTAAATATTTAGATCTGTGATCTTTGATTGAAAAAAACGATATTAATTGCTTCCATCCATATACACCACAAACTGACGACGCACATTTTAAATTTGATCAAAAATAAAACATTTTTAGCTTATTAACAGAATGTTGTCATTAAGTTGTGTGTATTTACGTACATTCTATTCATTAATGTGAAACGCTCAACACGATATATAGATACGGTTTATTGTAATTAGCACATTAATATACATATATGTATGGTGCATATATATATAGGTGCATTGTAAATAATATAAAATTGAAAAAGTTTGAAATAATTTTGTATGATTCAAGAGAATCCAGCGTTTCCACGAAATAAACTTACGATTCCATGGAAATAAATTTCCTAAAACATGCAATCACTTGTAGGGGAAATTAGCTGACTTTGGACATGATGGACATTGTCAATGAATATTTTTGTATGTTTCTTGGTACACTGAGTACGAAATACGTATCCGTTGGTCCGAATGACGTCTGCAGGACCACTGCAGCCGCTTCACAATAACAAAGTAATGGGAACGGTGACAGTTATTGGTGCAGCAGGTATCTAGGGTGCAGTTGAAATAACTACTACAAAGGTCTTCACTACCTGTCGTTACTACAATATCGAAGGAAGACTAAAATTAGTTATTTATATACTTTCGATATTCTAATAACGACAGGTATTAGAGACCTATGTAGTGATTACTTGAACTCAGGATACCCTAGGTATGTGCTTTACTAATAACTGTTAACTTTACCGTTCCCGTTTCTTTTTTTGTGAAGCGTCTGCAGCGGAACCACAAACGTCATTGGGACCAACGGATGTGTGTTTCGTAATTAGGGCATCGAGACCTATCCACGACACTATGCCACCATCCGTTCACAAATCCCGTGGTGTTTAAATTTTCCAATCTGAAAGGGTTTTTATGGCGACCTTAGATCGTTGGAATGCGAAGTTGAGGGCCAGGTAAAATATTCTTAAAATTGAACTAACATTTTACTCAAAATGTTGGACCTAAAGTAAACGACCTTCCAGTTATGATCGGTGCCACTCACGATCTGAGTGTTTTTTTCTGTCTCTCTCCGTCAGTGATTGCATCACTCCAAAGCTTAATACATCATCAGTTTGACATAAAGCTGTTAGCTGACAATATTTACGTAAGTAAATGTCTTGATAAAAGGTCTAATCTTTCTTTTTCGCTATACTTAATTGAACTCAATGTCAACGAATTTGCAACTGATGAACTGTATTTGGTGTAACCCAATTAATTCCTTGAATGTAGGTGTAATGGTTCGGCTTTTGTGGCATAATTTATGCAACCTTCCACCACAACAATAAATACGAGCAAAGTTTAGCAATTCTTATTTATTGACAAAATTCGTGATAGAGTTTAATAAATAAATACAACTCGACTACTCTACCTATAAATATATTTGATCAATATTCATATTTTTGTTGTTTATAATCCGTATTGCGTTACACCATCCGCAATACACTGAATCGAAAAGTTCCGAAACAACTCTTCAGTCGAACATATCTAATCCAAAAACTCATCGGTGCACTGTTCACTGACTTGTGACATCTATAAAAATGTATTTTAATAGTTCTTGTTTAACATATTAAAATGAAAATTAACATAAATTGATATGAAGGAAAGAAGAAAAAATAATATTTATACGGACAATATGTCACTAAGATATATAGAGGTACGTTCGACGCATTAGGTGTACGTGTACGAAGGTACCAATTTGTCTATGAAGAAAAAAAAAACATTTCAACGCATAGTGTGTGATTTAGTAGCAATAAAAAAAAACGAACGAAACGAAAATATGAATTTATGATTTGATTGCTTTATACGAGAGTGATTGGTGTCTCGTCAATAAGTCTTTGAACTAAACCAATCAAGTTAAGCTCTTAAACGAAATTAAAAATAATAAATGAAGAACCGACTCGAATATTTTTCTATAAATCTTTTCAAAATAAAATGTCTAACGATAGTGTATTTTCGGTGAACTTTAAAAATAGTTACTGAAACATAAGCTGTGTTAATGATTCTGGATTGCACGTGGAAATCGTAATCAAACCAGCAATTAAAATTAAACTTATTTAAACAACGGAAGAAGCTGCTGCCACAGAAAAAACAAAAATGGAAGGTGGATATATAAACGAAGGTAATTATAACTGTTTCATACAAAAACTTTTTTTATTATTCTTTTATCACAAAACTTATATTTGCACAATCCGTTGTACGATAAGATATTTATGTTTTATGTTTGATAAGAAACCCTTTATTATTATCAATTAGGTACTGTATCGATTCATCGATTGCGAATGCTAAATAATTCTGTTGGAACACTTTTTTGGTTGTTGTTGAATATGTATTCTAATTCTACCTAACTGTACATTGGGTTTTTCTATGTATAAATCAAAATGCTTCTTTCACGAAATTAAATTATTTAAAAAACAAATTTTCAGCATTCGATGTTTAGATAGATAGATAGATAGATAGATAGATGCGTTTATTAAAAACATTTTCCCGTTTCGAAACAAATTTTTATTATTCGTGGGAGTAATTGTTATTGATGCGATGCTATTCTAAAATCTTTCACCAGGCGATTGGTGAGATCACAGTGATCAAGCTAACTATACAATGTGTACCACGCCTATACACCTGTACTGTATGTGTATCTAATTTCGTATGATTATGATCTCGCGTTTTATCCAGAAGTGAAACATGCTTCAGACACATTTTCTAGCTAGGACAAAGACTTTCAAAGAAACCGAAACGCGATAGATTTTTGTTTGAAAAACTGAAGTGGGGCAAGCAATATTGTCACTATATTATAGTGACTATATCAAACATTAGGTATTTAATCAGCCTCCATTCTGTGATTCTACGGATACGATAGCCTGAGACCATCAAACTTTCAACTATCCAAATTTATTTAGCCTTTTCCAAACAGTAAGCATTTGACAACAAAATCATTAAATACTTCATTTGTGTAAACTAACTACTGAATTTGATAGGGTAAAACTACCAAATACGAGCAAATTATGTATTACGAACGCTGTATGGTCCTCATTTCTTCTTTCGAAATAACTGAAGAAAAGACAATATAGGGCTCGCAGTACAGCAGGTGCTTGTATTGTGTACGTATTATGTATGCTCGTATTATTACTCTAGTAAACTTTTACTTCATTTTTTTAACATAAATTTAGCTATGTAAGAGAACGTCAGTCAGAGCCCTTCGTATTTTTTGTGTTCGTTGTCGATAGCAGATGACTAGCTATGTTTCTATACTCTATCGATTGTGTTTTCTTTGAAGTGCGTTAAGTCTTCATATCTGCGAAATATTCAGAGAAATTATTCTCCGATTTTCAGTTTCCTTGAATCACACTTTGTTGCACTTGAGTGTGTATTAGAACAGATTTAAACAAACGAAAACACCTCAGTCAATTATCAATGCTTCGTTCCTAAACTCCAATAAACATTTTACGAAAAACTGTTTCACTGTAACTATTGTCAATTGTCGCTTCTTTTCATCAGCATATTTATCACAGCAGCAGGAAAAAATGTTAACTACTTTGAACTCGCCCGATCCAACAATGTGGCGTTGGAACTGATCTCAATTCATAGAAAGAGAAAACAAGTGTGACGAACATGAATCACCTACAGAATTCGCTATTTTCATCTGTAAACATGCACTTTATTGTTTACATGTCTGTTTATTATGTATATTTATTTAGCTGCATCCTAAATACACTTGTGTCAATTGAGCAGACAGTTGTAATTGAAAAATTAAATTTATTTGCCTCTCTAATAGAAAAGTTTTTGGGAAGTTGAAACATTTTTCTACAAATAATTAACTAATAAAAGAAGCATTGTGTGTCGAAAATGTGTATATGAGCGTCTATAAGAACGACTCTATAGATATTCTGACCATGGCAATAGGAATCATCGTGTCATTCTAACAATACATTTTTATGTGGGCGACATTAATATGTTTGCATGATGGTGCCTCACGAAAAAAACGATATAGCTTCGCTGTCTTATCTTCCTTATCTAATGAAGATATTATTTTGATAATTTAATTAAAAGTTGTCTTACAAATTACTTTGATTTACGTGGTTGTTGTGAATTCGTTACAAAAGAAACAATCGATAAGAATTACAGAGATAAAAATACCAAAAAAAAAGACATATTCGAGCCATTTATTCTATTATTTCTCTAGGATTTTATTCATTCTTAAAATTAAATTTGTTTTTCTTTTTCTCTTCAAACATGCCTATTACAGAAATGGATTCTATTGAAGACAAAGGTAAGAAATCGATAAAGTCAGATTGTTTCCCTGTCCATCTTCAAGCACTTTTTCATTATTCCTTTTAAATGTAGCTATGTTGTGTAGAATGCAATAAAAACATTCATGAGTCATTCCGTCGTAACGATAATAAATTTGATTTATGTGATAGAAAGTCTTCCTAAAAGCTTCTTGTTTTAGCAAAACTTACGATTGAATGGCCTGAATGTCTAATACTTTGTGACTATTGCACCTCACCTATTATCAGAAATGTTATCCCATCAAAAATCAAAAGTTTTCTTTATTTTTTGAGTCAACCTGTCCTTTTCACTGGAAAACTTAAACATAACTTAAATCAAAACTTTGAAACGGATGGCTGTTGACATTGATACAGTCTCTAGTCTGAGTCTCTCTAGCTATTTTCCTGTGTTGATGTTAACGGTTTTATGTGATATACCAGCTGTTGTACAAATAATGTTAAACTAATTCGAAGTCCTTCACTTTCGTATTAAGGACTTCATTAATTGATCTGCATTGCCCATTGCTCTTTATTAGCCGTGTGAGAAATTGGCATTTTTCTCACCTGTCTCGTAAAATAGGTATTTTCTCAACTGAGTGACGAAAAATAAAATTTTCGCTGACCTTGTTGAGAAAAACGTGTGCAGGTCGTGATAAATGAATTTCTAGGAAGGTGTTATGTACTGTCACTCTCGACCTCGACAAATATCTAGTACCTCAATACCTATTTTCATTACATATGCCTAAATGTAAATTTTGCGCAATATATGTGAAAATTGTTAATTCGAGGCGTGACCGAGGGCGAAAACACATCGTTTTTGCGCAAAATTCAAGTTTAGGCATCAGTATATGATCCGTAGAGATTAAACAATTTCACCAAATGAGATTTTACGCATGTAAAATGAATTTATGCACACTCCAATATATAACTAGCATTTATGCAATTCTGTGACGGAAATGAACTATGTCTTGCCTCTTTGTGATATCGTAATGAGAGACTCTTATATTTGCAGACCGATATTAACGATAGAATATTTTATCTCCTATGATGTTGGAGTTTCGTCCAAATACAACAATTAACCTGTCCCACATATGTCACTGCTCACACCCTGAAAGACTAAACTACAATGCAAATGTTACCATCAACAAATATTAGTGATTGTTGTTGTCGTCAGCATTTGCATTGTATTAAAGTCTCTCAGGATTCCGTGTTTTGGCATAGAAACAGTTCATTCCCTCGCATGCATAAAACGTTGTGGGACAATCGGCATCTAGTGCAATAATATGCCTTCATACGATTCGTGCTGCATAAATAACTATTATCACCCGGTGGCATAATTAACTATTTCTGGTTAAAAGTAAAATGTAAATCGTATTCTCGCTTAAATTGACTTATTCAGCAGACAACAGCAGCAACCAAAAAAAGACCCCCTAAACTGGCATCCAAACGTTAGATCATTGAGCACTGATAACATATTTTTGTTTTGTTTTGATTCTCGTAATGAAGAACCAACATCAATGCATGTCTACGATTAACTGACTACAAATACACGAACGAAATAATAACAGCCGCCCGTGAAGAATTTCATATGAAACGAGCCGTCAGAACAGTCGGAGCGTTTGCTGCGACTGAGCCCCGTACAAACCCGTACATCTATTGCGCACGTGACCCTACTTCGTCCGTCGCCCTACTCTTACCGTAAGCCTATTGCGCCCGTAAACGTCGTAAAATTCTTATGCAATGTGTACGTCTTAAAAATTGCGCATAGCGCAATTACGAAGCCCCGTACGACGTTCCTTTCAAAAGTAACACAAACTACACTTCTCACTGATCAGTGACTTTGTAATTATCATTTTCATCGATTTATATTGTTTTTACAAAAATCCAAAATGGCGGCCGACGGCCATTTTGTTAGGAGGTGGAAAGTACAACGGCTGCTTTACATTCGTTAGTACCTTTCAAACAAAAAAAAATAATGAAATTCGGTTAAATTTTACTCGAGATATTAACAAAAAACACCACCTTCACTGTACGGCCGAGTAGCCACATATAAGCTCACTCCAAGAGACCTAGCTCACGCTCCGGTAAACCGAATTTCATAAACTTTTTTTTCCCTGATTGGTACGGTCAATACCTATCTAATAAATTAAAATCCATCTAAATCCGTTCAAATTTGACTAACCTACAAGCAAAAACGGATTGCCGCCCTGTACCTAGTTCACACCAAGGGGTCTAACTCACGAGTCGGTGATCCAATTTCCATAAACTTTTTTTTTGTGGATAGGTATTGTAAATACCTTTCATTTGATGTATCACTTACAAGTGTAGCCTTTAAATGGCCAGAGAAATCTTTGGAAAACGTTAAAGCACTTATGGGGCCCCAGCTCTGGAGGGGTCGACCCAAAATCGCCCATCTTCGAACTTAGCCTCACTATTTCAACTACCTTTCAGGGAAAAAAAAAATTTTTGAAATCGGATTTGATTTACTCAAGATATCGACGTGACAGACGGACAGACGGACAGACGGACAGACGGACAGACGGACAGACGGACAGACGGACAGACGGACAGACGGACAGACGGACAGACAAAATTTTTATTGCGGATTCGTTATCTATGAACATAGGCAAACACTTTGCCCTTACCGTCTGCTTCGAATTCCATCAATTACACACGGCATCGTAATCCTATAAGCCCCTTCGTACTTCGTACGGGGCTAAAAAGGAACGTTGAAATTTACATGATTGTCAACATTGTTTATTTTTGCTATTTTTAGCTATATTCCGAATAATTTATGTATATCAAAACGTAATTCCAATTTACAGCTCGAATATTAAGTCGAATTTTTGGAATCGTTGTTCCGATGCCTAACTTGCTGATATTAGTTATCATCTTTGATTTATTTATGTTTTTTATCGTTTTTCTCTTAAGTTCGCCAAATTTATATCCAGCGTAAAATAATATGCTTTTACGTGTTACACTCATATGAAAGGATTTCGAACGATTTCAAGGTTCCAGACATGCCATATTGTATTATATAGTGTATATATATACCTCTACTAGCTATATGTAAATAATATTTTAAAATTTAAAATATGTATGCAGAACGATCAACACCGAATTGTATAATGCTATTATTTTATACACATAGTCGCATGATTTAAGTTATATATTTTTGTGGTTTTGTGTGAGCGCAAGATTTGTGTGAGAATAAAATATTTAAAATACAGAGAGGAGGTTATCTAATCTACATGAACCGACAATGCATTCTTTTTTATTGTATATAAATTATTGAATACACTGACAAAATGCATTACATCGATTTGGTATTATATTACTCAGCTAGCATTGTTGATAGAATTTGATCAAAAAAAAAGTATCGAATAACTGTTGCAAGAAGAATCTGTTGGCATAATTTTTTTTTTGCACCACCACGAATAAAAGAAAGAAAAAAAGCAACCATCTAACCACATGCTGCGTTCGTATAGACAGAGCATGTTTCATCTTCAAATGAAACGTGACATTATCATTGCAATGCATTGTTGCGAAGATTTTATATTCTTATTAAATAACGTGGTATAAGAAAATATCTCAATAACATTATCTATAGAAGCGACTCGTAAATATTAACCCATCAGATTTCCTTCAGGATATTTATTGTTACATCATGTAATTTGAGGATTTTCGATTGACGTCAATTATGCTTTGTAGTGACGAGGCGATAGAAGTTGATGGTGGTACAATTCTACGGCGTATTCAAATCAAAAAGTTGTAAGAATAGGTTTAAGAAAGAAAGATTTAAAAATCATTCGAAAATACGCTGGTAAGGAAAGTGTCTTCTACTCTCTCTAGGTATTACGAAAAAAAAATCTTTCAATTCCTAATTATTCAAATTATCTAAATTCGTATCCCAAGCAACTCGAAATTTTAGTCGATTTTATATGGACACTGTTTTCGGAAATAACATTTCCCTAAAAAACATTTCATCCATTTTTTTGACAAATTTAAGGAAAATATGGAAAAATCAAGGAAAATGTGCGAAAATGTTTTTCGAAACGAATATGCTATCGGCACTGGGTGCCAATAGTCTCTTTATAATACTGTGGTATTATTTCGTAAAAGGATGAATTTCTCAGGATCGAACAATCCGCCTTTACGTTACATTTTGTAAAAGGACGAATTCCCTAAGATCGAACAAACTACCTTTACGTTACGTTTCGTAAAACGATGAATTCCTCAGGATCGAACAATCCGCCTTTATGTTACATTTCGTAAAGTTTTATTTTCAAAATATCCGGATTTTTTATTCAAATTTTAATTTTTCCAGGTGCCAATAGTCTTTTTGTGATACTGTGGCTAATGGCATCGGGTGCCAATAGTCTCTTTATTATACAGTGACTAATGGCACCGGGTGCGATTATCATTAGTATAATAAGAAGACTATTGGCACCTGGTACCATTAGCCGCAGTATAATAAAGAGACTATTGGCACCCGGTGCCATTAGCCACAGTCCCACAGTATTACCCGCTGCCAATAGTATCTTCCTTTCCGAAAACTAGTAACTGTCTGTACAAATGGCAAAAGAAACAACATGCAGTTTAAGTGCAGGCTACACTGTAAAGCAGGATTTTTTTTTAGAATTGTAGGAATGTTCAGAGAATTTTGAAGAATTAAATTCTCAAAAATCTAAAAATTCTGTAAAATTTTTAAATTTAGAAAAATTGAAGAATTAAAATTCCAACTAAACTAAGGATTGTTGATGTATTCAATCAAATAATCGGTCAAAATTTATTCTGGAAAATATTCATTCGATAAAGCCTTTCGTCAAATCAAGTCACTAAATTATTTGTTTGCGATAAAAGCTATTCAGATTGAACTTAAATCCTTTTATTCAATCCTTCGCTATAACTCTGGATATTCCAACAAGAATATCTGCAGTAAAATGACAAAATTTTATTATTTCTCTACACAAACGGAGATGTTTAAGACATGTTATTAAACTGTTAATACGATATTTTTCGTCGATTTTCAAAAATTCTTCCAACTCAATTTTGAACTTTTAAATACTAAACAAAATCTTTCTAAAGGAAAAGCAAAATAAAATGATCGATTCTGAGTGTATACAGATTTGAAAGCCAGTGTGGTCTTACATACCGCCCATTTGAACTGTTTATGGTGAATTTGTTAGGTTTTTTATCTGTAAACAGTTCCAATGCATACGCATATAAGCGCGAGTTCGAAGTATAAACGTGCGCGCGCAAGCTCAATACACCCCAAAAACTTTGTGAATGTTATGCAAATCGACCGAAAGCTTTTTATTTAGATCTATACTCGTTTTCAAAACACAATACGCTAAAAATCTTAATAATCGATCATTTCAATTTACCCTGCCTTTATCTCATTGTTATAAATGGTAAATAGTTTAACATTTTCCAAGATATGCGTAGAAGGTTTAGAGCCATCCTATTCACTAGATCTTGCTCAATTAACATCTTTTTTAATCTTTACCAGATTTTTGCAACGATTTCCCATCAAGACTGCATTTTAATTTGGGTACCATTTACTTCGAATTGAAAGATCTCTTCTCTGATAATTTGAATGAATGAATTGTAATTTAAAACGTTCAGTCTGACAAGGCTTAACATTCCGTCAACTTTTTTTTATAATGCATAACAACCCAAGCAGAGTTTAATTGACAGCCAAATTAATTTGCAACACAATGTCTGAAGATCTTAACCATTTTTACTGCTATTCAGAAAAAAAACTCACCAAAGGATAAAGACTTGCAAAATTTGTCGTTTAATTAATATCGATATTTAGCATTTTCTTAATTGTCGAATTGGTCCAACCGGTCCAACCATACGAGAGACGTAACTATGTTGCTAAATTACCAATATTTTTTTTAGAATGTCATTTCACGCATTGTATTTAACGAAAAAATCGATGTTCTGGCACGTCTCGAAGAAGTCAAAACCGAATACAATGTCTGGTCAATCTAAACATATTAATTTATCCTTAACGAATTTAAGGTCTTTAAAACCGAAAATGTAATTTCAAATTTTAATTAGTTTGGAGTTTTATGTTCACAAATTTTCTGCACCCATTTTCGGTTATTGCTCTTCTATTTTAATGCACCAGTATTTTCTGAAAATGTATATGTATAGCAAAACCAATAATAGCATTACTGCCTGTAAAAATTCTTTCATAATTTTATTGTGGGTTAATGGTGCGTATCGTTCAATTAAATTCATTTTCAGCGATGATGTCACCTTGTATTTCACAAGAATAATATCTCAAAATGTGTGCCTCTTACGATTTGCGAGTATTAATGTCATACACTTCTCACAACTGACACCCATTACTTTTATCAATTCGCATATGTTACGTTACATTATATATCCATTATGATGATGTATGTAGAGATATGTAAAAGACCAATCTGAATAACTTACTATAAATTCTGTTCTTTTTTTTAGGTTGAGCTAACCTAAGGATACAAATAAATAATTAAAAGACCATTCCGAACAATTGAAAAGATTATCATTCATTTGAATATAATAGATAATGACAACATTCATGTCAGTCCGTGATAGTTTCGTTGAAATATTTTGTGTATATACTATACACAGACGATAATCTGGATGTTGAGAGAAATCTTTTCAGGATTAATAAACAGAGCGATATTACTTCGGTCTTTTTGCTGTAATTTATTTTTCATGTGTCGGGGCCGAAAATGAGGAGTTTTGCGATTTTTCTCTGGTTCTCAAAATTTGTTTTGAGTATCTGTTTTAGACTATTGATTTTCGTCAATTTCGCATGTAGCCCTTACTTCGTTCGGGCTACAACTCGCGAAATTGCCTAAAAACAATCGTCCAAAACAGATACACAAATAACTATTACCTCGCTACACGAGACGCTATAGGACTGCCAATTATATCTTGACATTTGGATCATGGCAAACTGTGACAAAATTTCTCACCCCCGTGTACAAGAAGTTTAGTCTTCAGTAGCAGAATTACTGACTTATTAGTTTAAAAGAAAGCACGAACGGGACCCATACGAAAAGCGTACGCAATACAACTAGTTGTTCATAAAAGTCAGATATGTTGACTACACTGCAACCACCCATTAAAATTGCTTGTAGCAATGTTAACAGACCCGTGCGAGGTCAAATTTAATAAATGACTACACAAACCGCTACATTTATAAATGAACATTTTTACAGCTCCATATACAGCTCAATATAGTCAAAACATAACCAATAGTTTCCCTCTTAACAGTCACTCTCTAAGTATCATTTTAACCGAGTTAATAAAGTTTTACTAAAATTCAATATGGTGGATGGTCACCATTTTGTTAGGTAACTGAACTTTTTTCAAATCTCTGGGCAAGCACAACATGTTTCTACTTACTCTGGAGACGAATTCGACGTTTTACAAACGTAGGCGTATACTTATAAGATCATTGTACGTCGTACGAGACTACAGACCAACTGACGTAAATTTATTGCAAATTTGCTTCAAATCAGTTACAAGATTGCGAGGAATGCCATAGAATGTTCATGAAATAATTCCTTTTAAATTAATAAGCGGCAAATTACAGAAAAGCTGTTAATAACAGTAATCTAACAGTAGTAGATAATCAAAAATTTCTTGCACAAATTATCGGTGGATCAAAGATTTTCACTCCATAAGATTTCCCTGTGTATGCTAAGCATATGTCGTGTGCATTGAGCATACACATAATACATAAGTATCATGTGTGTGAAAAAATGTGTCATGTTATCATCCACACATTAGGTGTACATAAAATATTCAAATGTTTCATTCACGATTTCATTTCACGTAGCAGTGATGTCATATCCGATTTTGCTTTCAACTTTATGCAACGAAAAATACATTGGTATTCACTTCATCTAGGCAAATCAGTCCGGTAATTGAACTCTTAGCTCATGATTGTAGGGTCTTAAGGACACAATGCACTTCTAAACACCGATGTTAGTAACGAAAAGGGGTATATACAACACGGCTCACGGGTTTGAAACAATGCTTCGGTCCCTGATATGTCTTTACGCATTCCATGATATCTTTCAGCTAGACAATAAATCAGCCATTTTACACAAAGGCCTATTGTTATTGAATTCATTGAATAATTAGCTGCTAGACGCATTTTAAATGACGTTGAAATGAAATGGTTTCATTTAACATTCAATTTATATTCCAAATATACGATAAATTGTCAATTGTGGTTAGAACAAAAAAATTCTGTGATCGGGCTATGTTAAAAATTGAATGATCAAGCTACAACTAAAAATCTGTTAAGGGCATACCTAGGTGCTTAACATTGCCTTAAACATTTTGATTAACAAAATATTTACCGGCAGCTGAAGGCTTGAACTTCAGCACACCGCATCGCAGTTTCTCAATAGATTGTGGAAATGTGATCGTCACTACCGCAAAAATCAGCGATGGCACTGACTTCGAGTCGGTCTTTTGAGATACAAAATTCAAAAATCAAAATCATTTGTTAGAAATTAAATTGATCACATTGTCCATGAAAATATTGTTCGATGAAGTGACAGAAGTGACCGACTCGCCGACAACGTCAATCACTGAGATCCTGTGAAATAGTGCTCAAATCCACGATCTATCCATAAAAACGACTTCATACATGCCATGTACTCACATTCATACTGATACAGCTGTCTCGCGCACATAAGTGTGTGTTTAATCGAGCTTTGTTTCAATGTAATTCATATGGATTGTATTCGATTGAATTTGTGGATTGAATAACGTTGAAAACAGAAACAAAATCCAAGCTAAGTTGATCTGGTGTTGTTTCCGAAAAGGATATATCTGGAATTCAATTGTCATTCGAATCGTATGATTAAAAAAAAATTAATTATCGCGAAAAAGAATTGTCCAAAATTCGTGTTCAAAACAGAAATGATTTGTTTAACTACTTTTATCTTTGGTAATTTTATACTCCGTTGCACAGGGTAATTTTATGCTCTGCCGGTCACCTATTCTTTTCTGTAACAAATGTACTCATATTGCAGTTTTGTCGATTTTATTTATCAAAGTAAAAATTCCGTTTATTGTTACTTCCCCGATCGTATATGCATGATGTCCAATGTGCACCGCGCAAAACTACAAATTTTTAAAATAGTTGCACGTTTTGTTTCTAGTGAGTCGCATATGCTGACACACACACATCAGAATAGTCGTTCACCGGGTTTTATTTTTGGATAAAAAATTTCTTGTTTTTCTAATTTGCTACAAATGCAATGGTTGCAATTTATCGGAAAGGAAAACAACCAACGCGTTGAACATCTTGTTATTGAATAAATTCAAAAATTTATAACTGCATAATGTACGCCCACCCTGAAACAACATAATAAGTAACGTTATGTATAGCAATTTGCACAGAAATAATAAATATATTTGATCTGGACATATAACGCGCTGTGATGTAGTCGGTATTTACACATTGAATTGTTTATGGATGTGGTTATAGCATTGTCCAAGGTCTGCATACTATGTATACCTGACAATTCTATTGATAACGTTCTATTTTTACTATAACTGACACATTATTAATAGCAATTCTTATCGCACGTAAACTAGAAAAAAAATAGAAGAAAACATCGATGTAGCGATGTATAAATCAAAATATATTTAATAAACCAGAGTGGAAGGAAAGCACTCCTTCAGCATGCTTAAACAAAACACAATTTATTTTAAATTTTAACGACTTAGTGGTTGCTTCCGATTGAAAAAAAAAAAAGTTCTATACTGTGGAAATTAGGTTTTTTGAATTTTTATTTGAAAAGCAACAACAACAATAACATCAACGTCCATAATACCGATAACAATCGCAGCGAAACGTAATAAAATATACATTAAGCATTATAAGAAACGGTCAGACATAATTTCCGAACAAAATACATTTCCGTTTAACACAAAAGCAATCGATTACACTATCACATACGTGTTTCAATCTTCATATACCTCATTCCTTCTAGTAATGGAAATGAAAAGTAAATTTACGGGTTAATGTTTTCAATTTAAGTGGAATTACTTCCGAATGCTTATTATAGACCGTAGACCTTCAAAGAAGCACTAATTGGTGCGAAAAGAAGCAACACTTTAGAACGATTCAGGTTGATGTTTTGCTAATCCAGAGTCTGGTTATTTGTTTACCGAGGTGAGAAAATAGGGAATGCCAACAAAAAATGTTGAGTTGGAATCTCTTATTTATCCCATATAGGTGAATACAACGTTTTTCATATGTGCGAGGTGAGATTTACAGTTTTTCTCCATGAAACAAAAAACATAAATTCGCCATACCATTTTTGAAAACCTAAACAAAACTACAATTCTAAGGAGAAGTGCTAAGCCTTTCTCACTAGAATTGTCATTCAACCAATCGTCAACAAAACGCAATGATAGCCTATTGATCAGGGCCTATTTTTGAGAAATAGTTTCTTGAAATTTCTCGAATTTCTTGAAAAAATTCGTGAATTTTTTCGACAATTTCAAGAAATTCGAGAAATTTCCAGAAACTATTTCTCAAAAATAGGCCCTGCTATTGATGGGACAAAAAAGTAAATCACACCACACATTGTAAGTAGTTATTTGTTCACCGTGCAAAAAAAAAAACTTGGAAATTACATTTCGACCCACACAGAACCACCCTAGAACTACTTTTCGCTGAGAATTACATTCTGTGTCGAAAAGATTAAAATACTGTCGTACCCACTTTCCGTTATAGTTCACGTTGTATCTTTCCTATTCTCCTCAAGAATATGGCAGTACTTTTTTGCTGAATGATGCAAGAACTTTATCGAAGCACACAAAAAGACCGTTCTTGGTGGTTAAGCGTGGTACTTAAAATATGTTAAATCAACACCGATTTCAGTTCAATAACGAAACGATTATTAACATAAATTGGCATCATAAGAAATAATCACAGTCAAGTTCATTGTGTAGCTATATAGTAACTCAAAGCCAGAATGCTAATTTCAATAAATAACATTTAAAACGAAACTACAATGACGAAAGAAGATATTGGTACGATTCGGATGAAAATTCAATCTGTCTCTTTGTAAATTATTGACCACCCACATACGGCACATCGCCAGTTGACCAGTACTATTATCAAATCTGTTTGTCACTTCTTTTGATCTGAAAGAGTTCCAGAAATTGATGCTAAATTATACTCATAACATGAATTTCGCTACAATTAGAGCTTATTAGCTAGAGCTCATCGTTTACTTTAGTCTTTGCTGTCCATAACAGATGATACAGCAGTCTGTAGAAGTCAGATTTATTTTTTTGAATTGAAATTTGAATATGCTATTGACTACCAACACACAGAATTGAAATATCTATCCAAACATCTCATCTCAGACTCACCCATTTTTAGTTTTTTGGTACCATAGCATAAATATAAATAAATTGATGTCATACCACGTTCCTGAACCATAAAACATGAAATATCTAAACTTAGTTATTAATGGCCATAGTATCAAGTGACAAGAGTCAAGTTCGTTGAACAGTGTTGCGTATTTCGTAACCAAGTGGAATATTAATTTACAAATCAATAGTCAAACAATAACACCATATTCGACGTATAGTTTTCGTATAAATATCAGAGTCCAGTGACGTCGTCGGAGCAAGAAATTAGCAATGATCAGAAGATGTGATGACCGTTTTTTGGGTAGTTTTTCCGCAGTTCATTGAACGATATTACGACTCATTCCAAATAATTAATGCATACTGATGGCAATGCGCATATATGCCCCGCAAGTGTTGCTATTAATTTCATTCAAAAAACGAGTTTCGACCTTTGATTGAGAAGGAGATGCTCTTAAAACAAGACAATTATAAAGTGTCTGTTTCATTCATAAAATTGACTTCACATGGTAATATTTCCCATATAGCCGGAGGAAATTTAAATGTAATTTTCTTTGTGTCGTATGCAGCATTCACTTTGCTAAACGATTCATCTTGAATGACAGATGAATAGGTGAATGAATTATTTAAAATAATGCAGATATTTTCTTCAGAAATTCATTTACACGTTAGCTCTTAGTCTAAACTATTAGTGATACGTTTTGAATATTAAGTTACCTGTGCGGGACGTGTATTTTTGGTTGGCATTTTTTAAGGTCATTTTAGTAAGACTCTCGGTCAAGGAACACATTATACAATTACGTTTCTGCTTGTAAAAATTTGTTCAACTGAATTTATTGTTAAGATTTCTATCTTCGTGTTAAGTACTGTTTCGGATTTCGTTGTTTTCTACAGTCTTTTATTTTATTGTGATTTTGATTAATTTTCATTGTAATATTAGTTGATTGATTTAAGCTCTGTGGTTACGGTTACTGATTAAAACCAGTATTAAAATCTTATTTTCAATTTAGTAAGTATTAAGTAGAAATGGTTTGTAGTCATTGTGTGAGGCTAGGCGACTCTTAATTGTATTTTTATCGGCGAAATTTTTTTTTCTGTCGCTATTAGACGCAGTGTTTCATTTTTAGACGACAAGCATATCAACATTTTTACTACCGAATCTATTACTTCACTTGATTTAAATATTATCAAAGGATTGATTTCAAATCCTCTACTTCAATTTTGTAAACATTTTTTTTGCTATATAAGACCGCATTAGTTTATTCGTAAAGTCGGTAACCGTCCGTAACAGGTAATTTGACAGAAACTGATAAGTGGAAGACAGTGTCTTAGCGTAACCTCTCACATAAAAGATCTCCTGTACATTTTATCTATATAGTCAACGCCTTTTATCAGAGTATTTCTCATATTATGGAAATAATTTCAGTTAAAATATTCCACCTGTTGTCTTTAATCCCATCCATGCTCGTCAATTACATTTCTACGCCAATTTAATTCATCCAACTATTTATTTCCAATTATTTATCATAAATACTGATAAACAGCAAAGGTCGACGCGTTGATTGTTTACCGAAGTGACCAATTTGTGGCATTTTTAATCAATTTTTTTTTATTTTAGATAAATTATAAAAGCATTGATTCGAAATAAATGTTTCTTCTATTTAACTTTGTCGGCTAGTCTACTCACATTATTTTAATCGATTTCTATTAAAGAATTTGTTTTATCGATTTTTTTTATTAATTGAATCGAATATTAAAGCAAACAATGTCTGTGCCCATACAACAAGCACATATATGTGGTGTGATAAATAATCGAAATTGTTTTTATTGAATTTATTAGTCTTTGACTGCACATTCATCCTTGTTTATAAAGTATATTCCATGGTTGTAATAAAGTAATTTGTTTGATTCTAAATTCCTTGTCTTGTCTTTTTCTTCATTACAGGTGGTCAACTAAAGTCCAAAAACGGACAAAAATACATTGTGAACCAGAGACCGGCTGGCGTATACATACCAAAAAATTGCATATTTTTCACTGCTTTGCTGGCTGTTATTGCGATGATAATTATAATAGTTTTAACATATTTGCTGCTGAGTCAAAGGTAAATTTACATTCGATTCATTGACTGTAGTTGGTAGAATTTTTGTAAGGAATTTCACTGATTTACCTCGATGGAAATGAAAAGTTTTGAATATTTCAAATGGTTAAGGGTTATATCGCGAAAACTTTAACCAAGAACCTTACCACTTAAATGTCAATTTTTGGCCTATACATTCTTAAAATTGATTTCTAACTGGAAGCCATGATGGCAAATGTTTGACCAAATGGAGAAAAATTTAGATAATGCTGTATTCTACATTTTTCTCCATTTGGCCAAAAATATGACATCATGGTTTAACGGTTAAAAATCGATTTTAAGAATGTGTAGATCAACAACTGACATTTAAGTGGTAAGGTTCGGTGACCCAGGCAATCTATGTTACGATGAAATCGTCTTGCATCTAGAGAATTCATTTCACTTTATCGTGGAGACATGTCAAGGTGTCGTAAAGACACTTTTTTACCAAAATATCGAAACAGAAGTTTTTAAGTTTTTATGTCCAACACTGAAAGAACTTTATCCGGAGTGTTTGCATCTGACGGTGCCGCTGCACTTCCGGATTCCAGGAGTCATCAAAGAAAGAGAACACTTTGTCATCCCATCGGTCGATCGACCACCCGGTTTTGTTGCTGAGCTCTTATTCCATGAGACCTCAGATAATTTGCTTTGCAAGCAAAGGTTTCAATAGGAATAAATTGGCTGTCTGAAGACTCAACGAAAGCTTTTGACAACAGCTTCCGTTTTTATCTAAAGTTTTGTTCATTAAAAGTTACGCAAAATTAGTTACATTTTTCGAAATATCACTCTTAAAATGAAACTTCTTGATTTGACTAACTCCTGACTAAGATTTCACATTTCCAATGACTGAGTCCTCTTCGAGGTGTGATTTTTACTCACCATCTCAAAGGCTAAAGGCAAGTGCCTTTTCATTTTTTAATCTCTTATAATCGTCGAACTGAACATTTCAACTCAATTCTGTAATCTATTTCGCTTAATTAATGGATGGCGCCACCGTTCTATTTCGTTTATTTCCAAATCAAATCACAGATTTATTCATGTCCGTTAATAACATCTCATGAAAAATTCTTTTCTGCTCTCGATTCCGTGAAGCTAAACGGGGCCTGTTTGTGCCATTCATCATCAATTTACTCAATCGTGAAGATATGTCACAAATTTCTCAAAAAAATTAATCTTTTCATATGATAATTCGAAAAACTTTATAAAAAGACATCGTTACGACCTTGCCCCACATTTAAATTTTTGACTTTTATTCCTCCGACCGTCTCGGATATTTATTGTATGTTTATGTGAAAACAAAAACTCAATACGCATAAGCCCGCTCTATTTATGAATTGGAAGCGAAAAACACATTTTAATTTTGTCATCTGATTCATTCAATGAGAATAAAATATCTAAATTCGAAGTGGAAAATGAGAGTTTGATTCACAATTTTTAAAAAACAACATCTGCTGGTTACCAATCTTCCAAGTACAATATAATTACTAAACACACTGGAAAAGCATATATACTATATTCCTAAAACTGTTTTTCCCGATTATAGTTGCTCGGCAAACGGAAACACATCGTTACAAAATGATACAATCTCAAAAGCTGGTTTGTTTGGCGCCACAACGTCTAATTCTAATTCGGTGCTGTCTGATCAAAGTGATGGAAATGAGCGTGGAAACGCAGAAATAATTTTAAATGACGGATGGAATCCACGGCTGTACAAGTGAGTAAACAATACTTCTTTTTTAGACTTTTTCTTTCCTCAAAGCCTGCAAAGAAAAAAAGAATTTGCAAAAGCTGTGTGCGTATGATGCATATATGCTAAACGGTGACACATTTATTGTGTAGATAATTCATTTTCCATCGATTCGCTTACATACAATAATCAGAGAAGTTATGCTAAAATCATAAAAATAAACGACAAAAATTTCCTTGGCGCCGTTTAACATTTTTGCACCAGTCAGTATTCTGTCGTTGTTGCAAGGGAAAAAACTGTTGTAGATGAAAATAGGTCAACTTTAATCAATATTTATTACATCATTGAGTTTTTGTTGTTTCGCTGTGTTATAAAAAGTTCGTTTTTTTTAAAGGGAATACATAACTTTAGGTCCGTTTTCTATCTTGATTGATATTTGCGGACTGCGTACACATTCAGACATTTTTACGAACGTTGAGAGTGCTTTTTCATTATTCACAGCTTAGCGAGCTCCACTTTTCAAATGTATGCCTTAACGATTTGTTTGTCTTGTATTGTGGTTATGCCCGTTTTACCATGTATACCTATTACGTAGTCAAGAACTAGTTCTATAGAATGATTTATTTTTTGAATGTTGCGTCTGAATAAAAAAGAAAACTTTTTTTAAAGAAGTTTAAAGATGCAATAAGTTTGAAAATTGAAATATCGGTGAATTTATAGGTGTTAATAATCCTACCAGTCATGCGTATCAGCAAGGCACTTCAAGCAAAAGTGATCATAGTCGACAGCTGCAAAATAGAATAGTATTTTGTATGAATTCGAAATGGTTTATTACAGTGTTTTACAGTTGGTTCACACAATGTCAAGTTTCAGTACCACTCATGCTCGGAGTGCGTTGGTATCAGTGGTTCGTAGAACTTTTGTTATTCAGTCCGAGCAGCAGCGATAAGAGTGTTTCAAATGTCTTAGACTAATCTAGTATAACCAAACAACTGCGACTTGTTGAGAAGCACCCATATCCATTCAGAATAACTACAATGTTTATTGTAGTCTTTATTTCGTAGGAAGCACGGGTTTTCTGGTGGTATAATGTACCAATGTATGCGTGCAAACTTGTAAAAATATAATATGGAAATCCACAAAACTACGCACTTGACCAACGAATAATGCGAGAACAAATTTCTTACTCTATAGGTCGAATTTTGACCCCCGTTTTTTCATTAAAAAAAAACAACTTTTTGGAAACTACACCCTCCCCTTTAATTTATAAATGACCTTTGAGTAGTTCAACAGATGACCTCTTCACTAACATGTCCCAAGAGAGCTTTTGCCGTACTTTTTTAAATCTCATGTTGAACATATGACATCTAATCTAGAATGAAACTACCTAGGATAGTTTGCATATGCCTCGCCTTTCGCAGAGCAATTGGGTTCATGACTCATGATAATAGGGTTTAAAAGGTGTCACTATTTCGATTAGATTTTCATTAATCATTACGTGATTACGAGTTGACTTACTATTGTTTCTCAGTCTAGAGCAATCGAACAGTAATCGACTCGTTGCGTGAAAGTTGACGTCGTCTAAAAAAAAGTCTGAAAGAAACAAATCGAAACTCCACACGTAGGAACGTTCAATCGCTTCGAAGAAAACGGTGAACTATAGAATGCGTCACATCGTATACAACTAATAAAATTACAGCCTGAGGTTACTTATTTAGGTCTATCTAATTGGAAATACTAAAAGCATCCAACAACGAAATGGATCTTTTCAATAACAATTTTAACTATCAAATATGCACAACATGTTAGCACATCACACTTTTAAGCACCATATTCAAATCAGCACGAGTACGACTAGTACAAAGTTTGTGTGAACAATTGAATCAATTGTTTTTTCTGTTGTTTTATACACAATTTTGCTTCATTATAAATGCAACCGCATGATGACTGGTTGACGCTTCTTGCTAGTAACAAAAAAAAACGCAAATTTGTATTAATGTCATGCATTCAGTTACCAATAAACTCGACTTTTATGTTATCATCCAGTTTATGGCAAAGTGTTGTAAAATTAATTTACGACCGGAGAAGGCATATGTTATTGGTTGGAAATTAATTAAAGTCGTTTGCAGCAAATTTTTAGAAGTTTTACAAACTTAATTCGCTAATATGAAACATGTATAATATTCCTATCAAAATCAATCATTTAATAATTTCATTCAGTTCGTATACAAACCATATAACGCAAACACTAGCAAAAGTAATACTTACCATTAATTTGAGTCAATCAATCTTACAATTGAGAAATTAGCAACGTAAAAGTTTGCAAACTGTACAACTGTGCTAGATGGACTGAAATTGTCTTAGATAAAACCGTAAATTGATATACCCATAAAATCAAAGCACTTGAGGAACTTGTGTGTGGTTAAATGAAAATGTGATTCAATTGAGTGTATTCGAATACAAAAATTATTCACACACATCATGTATTCACACACATCGCTTCGCTACAGATTTATTAAAAGTGCGTGGTTTCATGCACGAACAATTGAGTTTAATTTTAGTGGCACAAATTTGGTATGATATTTTTCTGTAATCTAATCAGATTAAATTGAATATTGAATCGAAAATGAGCTTAAATTGAATTTGAGTACTTTGGCAAAATTAACGGTATACGAAAAGCTTCTGATTCTGTTAGCGTAAGCTCTTTTGGAGAAAGGTGCGAAACTTCGATTAATTTTTAGAATTGCGTACAGGTGTGTCTCACACATTTACACTAGTCAAGTTTACTCTCCAATGAAATTTAAATGTCGAATCGAGAATCAATTTGAAAAAAAAAAATTGATTTTTTTTTATAAAGTAATTCTAATCGTCCAGATTTTCAGCAAAACGAATAAGTGAGGTCTAAGATGTGCAGAGATGTGAGGAGATGTGGTACTGAAGATTTGCTCAAAGAAATTTTCATCTCCTCGCATCTTACATATCTCCGTTCCGTTAGGAACCACTAGGTTTCCGAGAGGAATTCTTTTGAAAATCCACCTATCAAGATCGGACCTATTTCGCCAGCAATCACCAGCACTGCAAATGAGGTATCAACGGAAAGCATAGACAATGTATGTTACGACTAGCATGTTAGGTTCACATTAATCGTCATCAGTACCAGCCCAGACCTGTCTAAAGTTCGCACAGATTTTGCAAATTTTTGTTGCAAATTTTTGCAAACATATATCAATGAATCTAATCAAACTAGACATGACCCGAAAGTACTTAGGGACCATTCATAAAGTGCGCACGTGGTGTGCGGCTATTTTTTGACCCCCTCCCCCCCGTTTCGCACGCGTTTTTCCATATAAAAAGTCCCAATTTTAGACACCCCCTCCCCCTTTAAGTGCGTGCGCACTATTTGAATGGCCCCTTAAGCTTAGCTTTCCAACGAGCCCATCACTCTCACCCGGAACGATCATTTATAACGGCCAAAAAATTCGGATAAAAAACACTATTTTTCCAACTTCTGAGATCTTCCACCAGCAACCAGGTGTGGCTCGAGACTGTGTGAGGCCTGTTCTGAGGTCTACTGGCAAAGACCTTTCAGACCATGTATATATCCATCCCAGACGAAATGGGTCCGATTTTGATAGGTGGATTTTCAAAAGAATCCCGCCGACCATTGTATTTGTGTTTAATTCTTTCCACCAATGATTGGACCGAAAAATCTAGTAAAGCCAATGCTCCAGTATTCTCAATAATGTATGAAGGGGTGTGTGAAAAGTGTATGACAGTGTCGTTTTTGCTACTGCTCAATTCGGGAGCTGTTAACTTCTGGGACTAGATTTTAGTGTTAAAAAAAACAAGTATCCCAGAAGTCAGCAGTTCCGCGAGGTGCCCTATAATAATATTATTTAATCTATTGATGTGAATGATCACAACAGTTTTGTTCAATGTCAAGCATCAACGAGAGAAACCGTAATAATATTTGGTAGACATGCTGAGTACTCTTTCGGTCTGTTCTGATTAGAGCTAACTTTCTTATGTGAAAGGTCTGAATTTGAGTCTAGTATAGCGAGCTTTCGAACAATTTATGTATTACATTCATAATGTTTATTCAGTGTATTGAGCTTTCGCTCGCACGTTTATACTCCGAAGTCGAGCTTATACATGCGCATTGAAATTGTTTAAACATTATCATTGTCAGGGATACCACGCACTCACTTTTCTCACTTTTTTCAACTATATTCAGCATCAGAAAAAGTGAACCACTATTTGCTCGATTTCTCACTTTTTCAACTATTTTTATTCCCTTCACTTACTTTTTTCAAAATCACAAAACAAGTTGGAAATTATGTTAGATTTGTGAAATTTCGCCTGCTGCGCTCGAAACTCTCCTTTTTTTCTTGTCTTGTACATAACATTTAGCAATATTACCTCTAAAGTTAGTGTACACAAAATCTTTGCTTCGACTCGAATCTATCTACTGATAATGAGGTCTACTTCTTATGTTTGTGGTGTCAGATTAATTTACGTTTTGATCACCACTACGAATTTGCTTCATTGCTTGAGTTCTTTAGAGGTTATTCAAAAAGAACGCACGCTTATTGTGGTTGAGGGGGTTTAGCGTAATACATTTTAAAAATTCAAGTCTGGACAGGCAATTAAGTCTATGAAAGAGAAGCTGAACTGATTAGAGCTTTAAAGTCAGGTGTCAGGTGTCAGGTTACCTGTAAATCTGCAACTTTCACACAAACTTTCCTAGTAATCTTCAGGTTTCAGACCAGTCATGGATAAAGTTGCAATAAAACAAGCATCAAATGAAATGCAGACACAAGAACAAGAGGTTAAATGTTGAGCTCTAAAATTGTTAGTTTATGGAAATTCTGATGAAGGAAAAATTACATCAACAAAATTTTATCCAAACGGTATCATTTTGAAAAAGTTCCTGTAACGAAAACTTCGAAACAAAATTCAATTGCCTTAACCTTTCCCATTATTGCTTCGTTTCGCTAACTTTTCCCTGGGGTCCGTGATTTTTCTACAGTCAGAAATGTTAATCTTCTCTTCTATGTATATCGGCGGCTCCATAGTCTCAACAGTAATTGCCACAAAAATGCGGTTCTGATTTTCAACATTTGAAAGCGATGGTATGTAAGACTATACTGGCTTTGAAATCAAGATACACTTAGAACCGATCATTTTATTTCATTTTATAATTTCAATTGACTTTAGTAATAAAAAATCTGTCAGTTTGTGCTGAGCACCAAATGCTACAAATTTATTCGTTACATTAAGCTATCTCCGACATTTAACTGACTTTAACAGTGGTTTTAATTGACTGCGAGAAACTGTAAGAGAACTCGTTTTTTACTATTTGCGTCACTGAAATCAGTCGGTTCAAAGTTCCTGGACTGTTGTTGTTTATTGGTATTGCGTCCATCAGAGATTCTTGGCTTGTATGCTTTTCAACCTCGTCTAGAGGTAGTTCATCAAATTCTAAGTTGGTTATTTTCAGTTCCATTGAGATGGATGGGGCAAAAGAGTAAGGATAAGTGATGTCGTCACCATTTTTCAAAAAACAGGGCAGCCCGATGATCGGGATATGGTACTGGAGACACAGTACTGTCACCATACATGAATTGCACACGATTCCTATCTTTTTGATTGGCGAAAATCATCCACACCACATATCTTCGTGAGGCTGGAATACAATGTCAATTGGCAATGAGAATTATTGAATGAATTATTTTGAGAGTTTGTTTTTGCACAGTTTCCTCAAGGTTGAACTCCAACGGGAAATATTAGAAATATTGCCAATAGAAGCAACGTTTACTCAATTACTAAAGAAAAAAAAAACATCACAGTCAACATTACCTGTTCGTGGTATCCACCCACTCCTAACCATGTCTTGCCAGAGCTATCCACACGTTCTATGGCTTGTTTAGTCTTAACATTCCTAATTATAATGTGATAGTGAGGTGTTAAAATTCCTAGATTACCCTGATCTTTTTTTGGACGTTCAAAAATCCAATCTGAATCTGTCTCGTTGTACCACTTTCGGTCATCACTGAACAGACAAAATTTTTATAATTTACATACTTTCTTTACACAAAATAGACCAATTCTCCGTTTACAGAATTTCTTTTAAGATAATTCAAATGTATTTAAAAAGCATTTTAATAATTTTGTGTGACTTTCTTCTCAATATTTTTCAATATTCAAAAAGACTGTCAGGAGACTGTCAGGAGGCTGTAAGTTTTTTAGAACAATTTAGAACTTTCATTTACTAACACACACAAACAATAACAAAGGCACATCGGAGCTGTGTTATAACATTGCCGATTGTTGTATAAAGATGTGAGTTTTGTGGATTTTCATTTCAACTTTAAAAATATAAAATTGTGTTTTTTTCATATGTTGTAGAAGAATTATTTTCTGAAAATAAGCCTTTTTGTCAAAATAAATTATAAAAAGTCGCTGTTTCCCGACTAATTAAATCATTTAACAAATATGCACATCAAATTAAAACGAAATAATTCTAATTAGACTGCATATCATCACCATTTTACGGACCTTTAACGAAATGTGTACATCTCTATACACCACAAAATATAATATGTTGACGCCAGTGAGAAAATATATCTGTATTCTAGAGCAGTTTCGTTTAGACAAACGATAAGTTCTGCCAGAACTAACTATACACATCGTGTGAAATGAAATTTTCCATGAAATTTTTATAGTCAGGAAGGAAAGACAGAAAAATAAAATAATTTTGTGTTTTCTTGTTTCGGGTGACCGAATCTGTAACACTAACAAAAAAACACTAACGAAGCAAAATGAACTAAATGTCTAAATTATTCATTTTGTCGATTGAATTTTGCTATGTCTTTTCTGTCACATTGGTTTATTGTAAAATAATAAAATCACTTTTATCATTCAGAAATGAATGGGCCAACGTTATGGGCATATAAATACACAGAGAAAAATCTTGGATTAAATTGTAATCTTCTTTAGATTAGAAAAGGGACCGAATCTTTTTCGTGCGTTCATTTTAAATCTTAAGGGCATTTAGTCTTCTCAAACCCGTAACGTTTGTTGATTTCGAAATTTTTTCGAAATTCTTACGTATTATCAAGCATCTTTAAGACATCAGAAGGGGTATCATATCAAAACACCACCTTTTATCTATTCTTAATCATCTGTTCTTAAAAATCATTTTGTACAAATAAGAAGTGAGATTGAAATTTAATCCGCTTCAAAAGATTGAATCAAAAACTTTTAAAAACCTCCAAAAGTTTCTAATTTTTCGTAAACCTAACAGTTTAATCCAGGATTTTTTTCTGTGTACACACACCTCCAACTTTCTGGATATAGAGTTTTTTCTTTCTTTTAAATATTTATTTAAAAGAAACTAAAGTTTTTTTTTTATTTATAGTAACTATATGGTATGATGATGATACTTTATAAACAAACCGAACCTGTAGAAAAATATGAGACTCGTGTTTAAGTTATAAAAGAAAAACCACAATTCGTTTAAGTTCTAATGTATAATAACGTAAACTAGATTTAGTTTCACGAAAGAAAAAAAAAACTGAAAGTATCTTCCAACAAAATTAAGTTTTATTATTAAAACCATTGGGACGTCTATTGTGAAGGGTTTTATCTTGGGCATATCAAATACATATTCACCGAAGGTAATAGAAAAGTAAAACAGATGTTAATGACGATGACAAGGTACATTGTTAATGTGTAACATCTACGAGAGTATTTTGTACGCATACACCTCTAAGACGTGAGAAAATTGGCCTATGGATAAAATAGAAGCTGTTTCACAAAGACCCACAGAACTTAGTGGCTTATTTTTGGCCAAGACATTCTTTAAATAATTTTAATTTTTTTTACCGTTACGCCATGATGGCTCATTTTTGTGCGTGATGTAGACACTAATTTTCAGACATTTTGACAGCACCCAAATCAGAATCGGAAATCAGAAAAGAAAAACTGAAATGTTCATTTCGATACTTAACTTACTTATTCATTAGCCTTTCCAACCTAAGTGAGTTTTGGTTGACTTTACTCTCTTCCGTTGTCTCGATCTCGACCCACTTGGTCTATTTCAGTCAAATTTCCGGTCGAGAACTTCCTTTTTGCTGCTCGGTTTTTGCTGCATACATGACTATGGGTCGAACTATAGTTTTACTGAGTCGGAGTTTCGTTGCACGGGATAAGGGTGAGCTTTTGAATATGTGTTTAAGCGCGTAAAAGTTTCTGTTGCCTTGCGTAATTCTCGTTCATTCATTACGTTTAATATCGAACCTAAATACTTAAGTCATTGTACGGGACTTCGTTTGGATATCGTTAAACGTCTTCTCGCGTTCTAAATCTTACCTGCGGGAAATTCATGACCTATGTCAACAATGTCAACTGGCCTATTGGGATTGCCAATTGCGATAGAAAAACTTGACTCTCTTAAACTTAGATTTTACGTGGAGTTTGCACTAGGCCGGTTCTTTGGAACCGGTTCTCGGTATTGAAATTGTGAAACCGGTGGTTTTTACATTTTTAGGGAGTTTCAAATAGTTTTCACGCTGAAAAATACGATTTTGTGAATTCTCCCTCGCTGAAAGGGGTTGAAAATGAGGGTGATTTTTCAAATTTTCTTCTATTTTTCATGAAAACTTACATGTGTACCTGATTTGGACGACTGATTTAATGAACTTTCGCTTGGCAATTAACGAAATTGCCTAATATCAATAGTCCAAACCAGGTATACAAATAAGTATTATGACAAGGGATTAAAAGATAAAAAGTACGGTTCTTGGTGCCGGTTCTGCATTCCCTAGTTTGCACTTTTGGATAAATCTTTTTCCACACGGAGCAAAACTCACTTGATTGAAGGTTAAAAAAAAGGAATTTTATTGAAATGATTGAAATCGCTTTAAATTCGCGATTGGTTTTGATGCAAAACACTAAGCTAAATGTGGAATGTTATTAATGTCTAAATAAATTATTACTGCAAAATATTCTGCATTCTAAATTGTGCAATCAACATATATATATATATATACTGTAATACCATAGAAAAAACGTCACGTTGACCTAATTCTAACTTAATCTCTAAAGTGAAATTGGTAAAAAAAAATTTCACGGCACAATCGGAATGCCTGTATTGAATGATATCCACTGCAAATGCGAAGTGATTCGTTCATAGCCGGCCGGTGCCATGCCCGTACAACCTGCTGGATGGAAGAAGCTGGTGATACCAACTAATGTCCATGTTCCGAAGATGTGTGAAACTAGACCGCCACCTCGGTCGCCGAAGCAAGGTGTTTGTAACGAATTATCTATACCACTGGCACACATGGTCGAAGCCTGAACAAATTGAGAGTTAAAGTGTTGCAGGCACTGATTATTCGTAATGACACGTTGATGAGCGAATCTCAGTTGTTCCGACATTACGTTACCATCTGAAAATATTCAATTTCATGTTAGAGCCATTGACTCGATGATGAACAAAACAAAAGTCTTACTTGGTGTGGTGACACCAAAGCCAGCTATGTAAACCTCGCGATTTTCAAAAGTATCGATAGCTTGTGACTGAGTCGGTAGGTTAATAGCCCGTATGTTAGTCGAAAATGCAACCGGTTGGGGTAGTCGAATTATCGCCACATCGTTTGTATTAAAATTCGCATTATATTGCGGATGTGATAGCACTTGGGTTGAATGCAATGTGACCAATGGTTGCGAAAATAGAATTGATCCAAAATCACACTGAACCCTCATCACTTGTCGCAAACATGAAGCGGCAGTGAGAACAAACGAAGCCGATATCAAAGCACCACCACAGAATGATTCATGGGCCGAATTCGAATGGGTAATTCTCAGCAATACGTGCCACGGAAACTGAAAATTGACTGCCGGTGATCCTTCAACGATACGAGTCTCAATGTTTTTCGCCTAAACAATAGGGAAAAATGTAAACTGTGTCTAGACCAATTGACATCGATGTGGTTTTATCATACCTCGTAGGTAGCTGACAAAATTGCCACCACCACACAAAATAACACGCATTTGTTCATGACAAATGATTTACTTTTTCTTTTCGAAATTAAAATTTTTTTGAAGTTGATACGACACACGAAACTGGCACTTTTTGAATGACAACCTTTGCTTCAAAATCCTACTTATATATTCGGCGCAAATTGGGCAGTCATTATTTTAAGTCATTCTTAATCTTTGTCGATTACATCTATTACTCAATCTGAAGCGAAATTCCACAACTAAAACAATCAATTTGAAAACACATATTGATTGTTCATTTAAGTCTGAGATTAATTTATTTATCAATTTGGACGAGTGAATAACGTGATGGTTAGATGCAAAAAATAAATAAATTATCTCTGAACATTCGGTCGTATGACAATAGTGGATGAGTCTGGAAAAATTCTTTTATTTACAAAAATTTAGTGCTCGAAAACAGTAATAAAGAAAAGTTATT